>NC_048570.1:92394313-92456813 GCF_013265735.2 Oncorhynchus mykiss | reverse complement strand
GTGCTTCCAACTTTGTGGCAACAGTTTGGGGAAGGCCCTTTCCTGTTTCAGCATGAAAATGCCCCCGTGCACAAAGCAAGGTCCATGCAGAAATGGTGTGTCGAGATCGGTGAGGAAGAACTTGAGTGGCCTGTACAGAGCCGTGACTTCAACCCCATCGAACACCTTTGGGATGAATTGGAACGCCGACTGCAAACCAGGCCAAATCGCCCAACATGAGTACCCGACCTCACTAATTTTCTTGTGGCTGAATGGAAGCAAGTCCCCTGCAGCAATGTTCCAACATCTAGTGGAAAGCCTTCCCAGCAGAGCAAGAGGCTGTTATAGCAGCAATGTTACAACATCTAGTGGAAAGCCTTCCCAGCAGAGCAAGAGGCTGTTATAGCAGCAATGTTACAACATCTAGTGGAAAGCCTTCCCAGCAGAGCAAGAGGCTGTTATAGCAGCAATGTTACAACATCTAGTGGAAAGCCTTCCCAGCCGAGCAAGAGGCTGTTATAGCAGCAATGTTACAACATCTAGTGGAAAGCCTTCCCAGCAGAGCAAGAGGCTGTTATAGCAGCAATGTTACAACATCTAGTGGAAAGCCTTCCCAGCCGAGCAAGAGGCTGTTATAGCAGCAATGTTACAACATCTAGTGGAAAGCCTTCCCAGCAGAGCAAGAGGCTGTTATAGCAGCAATGTTACAACATCTAGTGGAAAGCCTTCCCAGCCGAGCAAGAGGCTGTTATAGCAGCAATGTTACAACATCTAGTGGAAAGCCTTCCCAGCAGAGCAAGAGGCTGTTATAGCAGCAATGTTACAACATCTAGTGGAAAGCCGGCAGAGCAAGAGGCTGTTATAGCAGCAATGTTACAACATCTAGTGGAAAGCCTTCCCAGCAGAGCAGAGGCTGTTATAGCAGCAATGTTACAACATCTAGTGGAAAGCCTTCCCGGCAGAGCAGAGGCTGTTATAGCAGCAATGTTACAACATCTGGTGGAAAGCCTTCCCAGCAGAGCAAGAGGCTGTTATAGCAGCAATGTTACAACATCTAGTGGAAAGCCTTCCCGGCAGAGCAAGAGGCTGTTATAGCAGCAATGTTACAACATCTAGTGGAAAGCCTTCCCGGCAGAGCAAGAGGCTGTTATAGCAGCAATGTTACAACATCTAGTGGAAAGCCTTCCCGGCAGAGCAAGAGGCTGTTATAGCAGCAATGTTACAACATCTAGTGGAAAGCCTTCCCGGCAGAGCAGAGGCTGTTATAGCAGCAATGTTACAACATCTAGTGGAAAGCCTTCCCGGCAGAGCAAGAGGCTGTTATAGCAGCAATGTTACAACATCTGGTGGAAAGCCTTCCCAGCAGAGCAAGAGGCTGTTATAGCAGCAATGTTACAACATCTAGTGGAAAGCCTTCCCGGCAGAGCAAGAGGCTGTTATAGCAGCAATGTTACAACATCTAGTGGAAAGCCTTCCCAGCAGAGCAAGAGGCTGTTATAGCAGCAAAGGGAGGGGACCAACTCCATTTTAATGCCCATGAGTTTTGGAATGAGCTGTTTGAAGAGCAGGCGTTCACATGTTGTCATGTAGTGTATATCGATATTTGAGTTTGTTGGCTTCTGTAGGTAGCGTTAGCTAGTGCTAGTCGGCTGTACCTGCGCCCAAACTTATTAAATAGTGAGCCAACACGTTTTCAGCACTTTTATGTCCATGACGGATCAAAACTAGTTTTCTCATGAGTCTCTCTCGTCTCTCTGCAGCAGACATGTAGTGAACAATGTGGTTGGAACACCGAATCGCAATAAAATCACAGTATTGAATCACACTACATATAGAATCACACTACATATAGAATCACACTACATATAGAATCACACTACATATAGAATCACACTACATATAGAATCACACTACATATAGAATCACAACACATATAGAATCACACTACATATAGAATCACACTACATATAGAATCACACTACATATAGAATCACACTACATATAGAATCACACTACATATAGAATCACACTACATATAGAATCACAATACATATAGAATCACACTACATATAGAATCACACTACATATAGAATCACACTACATATAGAATCACAACACATATAGAATCACAACACATATAGAATCACAACACATATAGAATCACAACACATATAGAATCACACTACATATAGAATCACAACACATATAGAATCACAACACATATCGTATCGTCGGTTCGGTACCTAAACATGGTGATAATATTGTATGGAGAAGTCCCTGGTAATTCCCTGCCCTAACTCATAGTGCATCAGGAAGAATGATAAAAGACGAGCTTTATACTGATGTATTGTTGACCTTACAGTCACGCTATCTGTCCCTTCGGGGATGCTAGACACAGGCTATTGTGCCCTGCTACAGGGACACAGCTACATTAAGCTATTGGGGTATTTTTTTTTTTTCATTCCCAAAGTGACTGCAGTAAAGTAACCAACACTGTGGGGTAACACAGTAAGTGGGTGGTTCAACAGCTCGCCTACTTCCTTTTCTCCAGCTGATGTAATATGGATGGAAGGACTTTAAGTCTTTAAGCCAGGTTCTTATGTCCTTAGAGAGACACAGAGACTTAAAGTAACAACCCGTTCTGTCTACTCTGGCATATTGGCATAGGCTAAAGCTATACTCTGGGTTTCCCCAAACACAAGACTCCAGCATCAGTGCAGAGCTTTAGAAACAGAGTTTTAGAAACAGAGTTATAGAAACAGAATTATAGAAACAGAGTTATAGAGTTATAGAAACAGAGTTATAGAAACAGAGTTATAGAAACAGAGTTATAGAAACAGAGTTAAAGAAACAGAGTTATAGAAACAGAGTTATAGAAACAGAGTTATAGAAACAGAGTTATAGAGTTATAGAAACAGAGTTATAGAAACAGAGTTATAGAAACAGAGTTATAGAAACAGAGTTATAGAAACAGAGTTATAGAAACAGAGTTATAGAAACAGAGTTATAGAGTTATAGAAACAGAGTTATAGAAACAGAGTTATAGAAACAGAGTTATAGAAACAGAGTTATAGAAACAGAGTTATAGATACAGAGTTATAGAGTTATAGAAACAGAGTTATAGAAACAGAGTTATAGAAACAGAGTTATAGATACAGAGTTATAGAAACAGAGTTATAGAGTTATAGAAACAGAGTTATAGAAACAGAGTTATAGAGTTATAGAAACAGAGTTATAGAAACAGAGTTATAGAAACAGAGTTATAGAGTTATAGAAACAGAGTTATAGAGTTATAGAAACAGAGTTATAGAAACAGAGTTATAGAGTTATAGAAACAGAGTTATAGAAACAGAGTTATAGAGTTATAGAAACAGAGTTATAGAGTTATAGAAACAGAGTTATAGAAACAGAGTTATAGAGTTATAGAAACAGAGTTATAGAAACAGAGTTATAGAGTTATAGAAACAGAGTTATAGAAACAGAGTTATAGAAACAGAGTTATAGAAACAGAGTTATAGAAACAGAGTTATAGAAACAGAGTTATAGAAACAGAGTTATAGAAACAGAGTTATAGAAACAGAGTTATAGAAACAGAGTTATAGAAACAGAGTTATAGAAACAGAGTTATAGAAACAGAGTTATAGAGTTATAGATACAGAGTTATAGAAACAGAGTTATAGAAACAGAGTTATAGAAACAGAGTTATAGAGTTATAGAAACAGAGTTATAGAAACAGAGTTATAGAAACAGAGTTATAGAAACAGAGTTATAGAAACAGAGTTATAGAGTTATAGAAACAGAGTTATAGAAACAGAGTTATAGAAACAGAGTTATAGAGTTATAGAAACAGAGTTATAGAAACAGAGTTATAGAAACAGAGTTATAGAAACAGAGTTATAGAGTTATAGAAACAGAGTTATAGAAACAGAGTTATAGAAACAGAGTTATAGAGTTATAGAAACAGAGTTATAGAAACAGAGTTATAGAAACAGAGTTATAGAGTTATAGAAACAGAGTTATAGAAACAGAGTTATAGAAACAGAGTTATAGAGTTATAGATACAGAGTTATAGAGTTATAGAAACAGAGTAATAGAAACAGAGTTATAGAAACAGAGTTATAGAGTTATAGAAACAGAGTTATAGAAACAGAGTTATAGAAACAGAGTTATAGAGTTATAGAAACAGAGTTATAGAAACAGAGTTATAGAGTTATAGATACAGAGTTATAGAGTTATAGAAACAGAGTGAGAGTACGTCAGAAAGAATGATCCAGAAATCACTTAATTGTTACATATTGCCTCTTCCTTCATACCCACTCTAGGTCCCGGTCCTTCATACCCACTCTAGGTATCCATCCTTCATACCCACTCTAGGTATCTATCCTTCATACCCACTCTAGGTATCCATCCTTCATACCCACTCTAGGTATCCTTCCTTCATACCCACTCTAGGTATCCTTCCTTCATACCCACTCTAGGTATCTATCCTTCATACCCACTCTAGGTATCCATCCTTCATACCCACTCTAGGTATATATCCTTCATACCCACTCTAGGTATCCATCCTTCATACCCACTCTAGGTATCTATCCTTCATACCCACTCTAGGTATCCATCCTTCATACCCACTCTAGGTCCCGGTCCTTCATACCCACTCTAGGTATCTATCTTTCATACCCACTCTAGGTATCCATCCTTCATACCCACTCTAGGTATCTATCCTTCATACCCACTCTAGGTATCCATCCTTCATACCCACTCTAGGTATCCATCCTTCATACCCACTCTAGGTATCTATCCTTCATACCCACTCTAGGTATCCATCCTTCATACCCACTCTAGGTCCCGGTCCTTCATACCCACTCTAGGTATCTATCTTTCATACCCACTCTAGGTATCCATCCTTCATACCCACTCTAGGTATCTATCCTTCATACCCACTCTAGGTATCCATCCTTCATACCCACTCTAGGTATCCATCCTTCATACCCACTCTAGGTATCTATCCTTCATACCCACTCTAGGTATCTATCCTTCATACCCACTCTAGGTATCCATCCTTCATACCCACTCTAGGTATCCATCCTTCATACCCACTCTAGGTATCCATCCTTCATACCCACTCTAGGTATCCATCCTTCATACCCACTCTAGGTATCTATCCTTCATACCCACTCTAGGTATCCATCCTTCATACCCACTCTAGGTCCCGGTCCTTCATACCCACTCTAGGTATCTATCCTTCATAACCACTCTAGGTATCCATCCTTCATACCCACTCTAGGTCCCGGTCCTTCATACCCACTCTAGGTATCCATCCTTCATACCCACTCTAGGTCCCGGTCCTTCATACCCACTCTAGGTATCTATCTTTCATACCCACTCTAGGTATCCATCCTTCATACCCACTCTAGGTATCCATCCTTCATACCCACTCTAGGTATCCATCCTTCATACCCACTCTAGGTATCCATCCTTCATACCCACTCTAGGTATCTATCCTTCATACCCACTCTAGGTATCCATCCTTCATACCCACTCTAGGTCCCGGTCCTTCATACCCACTCTAGGTATCTATCCTTCATAACCACTCTAGGTATCCATCCTTCATACCCACTCTAGGTCCCGGTCCTTCATACCCACTCTAGGTATCCATCCTTCATACCCACTCTAGGTCCCGGTCCTTCATACCCACTCTAGGTATCCATCCTTCATACCCACTCTAGGTATCCATCCTTCATACCCACTCTAGGTATCCATCCTTCATACCCACTCTAGGTATCCTTCCTTCATACCCACTCTAGGTATCTATCCTTCATACCAACTCTAGGTATCCATCCTTCATACCCACTCTAGGTATCCTTCCTTCATACCCACTCTAGGTATCTATCTTTCATACCCACTCTAGGTATCTATCCTTCATACCAACTCTAGGTATCCATCCTTCATACCCACTCTAGGTCCCGGTCCTTCATACCCACTCTAGGTATCCATCCTTCATACCCACTCTAGGTATCCATCCTTCATACCCACTCTAGGTATCTATCCTTCATACCCACTCTAGGTATCTATCCTTCATACCCACTCTAGGTATCTATCCTTCATACCCACTCTTGGTCCCGGTCCTTCATACCCACTCTAGGTATCCATCCTTCATACCCACTCTAGGTATCCATCCTTCATACCCACTCTAGGTATCCATCCTTCATACCCACTCTAGGTATCCTTCCTTCATACCCACTCTAGGTATCTATCCTTCATACCAACTCTAGGTATCCATCCTTCATACCCACTCTAGGTATCCTTCCTTCATACCCACTCTAGGTATCTATCTTTCATACCCACTCTAGGTATCTATCCTTCATACCAACTCTAGGTATCCATCCTTCATACCCACTCTAGGTCCCGGTCCTTCATACCCACTCTAGGTATCCATCCTTCATACCCACTCTAGGTATCCATCCTTCATACCCACTCTAGGTCCCGGTCCTTCATACCCACTCTAGGTATCCATCCTTCATACCCACTCTAGGTCCCGGTCCTTCATACCCACTCTAGGTATCCATCCTTCATACCCACTCTAGGTATCCATCCTTCATACCCACTCTAGGTATCCATCCTTCATACCCACTCTAGGTATCCTTCCTTCATACCCACTCTAGGTATCTATCCTTCATACCAACTCTAGGTATCCATCCTTCATACCCACTCTAGGTATCCTTCCTTCATACCCACTCTAGGTATCTATCTTTCATACCCACTCTAGGTATCTATCCTTCATACCAACTCTAGGTATCCATCCTTCATACCCACTCTAGGTCCCGGTCCTTCATACCCACTCTAGGTATCCATCCTTCATACCCACTCTAGGTATCCATCCTTCATACCCACTCTAGGTATCTATCCTTCATACCCACTCTAGGTATCTATCCTTCATACCCACTCTAGGTATCTATCCTTCATACCCACTCTAGGTATCTATCCTTCATACCCACTCTTGGTCCCGGTCCTTCATACCCACCCTAGGTATCCATCACTACTGTAGACCAGGGCTCTTCACTACACAGAGAATAGGGTTCCATCTGGGACGTACTCTAGATAATTCCCTCACTACCTGGCAGAAAACCATTCTTCAGAGAGCTTAAGGCTCCAAGGCAAGGCAGCCAACAGGTTTGCGAAATCCTTGTGGCTTTTTTTGTTGTTGTCCTGGCGTGTTTTTCAATTCACAGGCAGCTCTTTGCTTTGGGAAGCGCCAGTAGGTGCTTTGATTTTGTGACTCATCAGAAGGTGAAGACAGCCAATTGCTTTCACCTTAATAAGCTCCCCATCCCCCATTCTGTGTATTAGAGAAATTAAAGGAAACACATAGTCAGTTGAACGACTGAATGCATTCAACCGAAATGTGTCTTCCGTATTTAACCCAATCAGAGAGGAGCGGGGTGGGGGGGGGGGTGGGGGGGGGGGGGGCAGAGGAGGGGACAGATTAACCTTTTTAATCATTTGCATTTTCCTCCCCCACAAAAAATGTATCTCTGTTTTTCCAGTTTGAGACTCCTGGAGTTAATTGAATTCCTGTTAACTTTATCACGGTGGAATTTCAATTAAAGAGGAGCTCTAATTGAGATTCATTCAGTCCAGAGATCTATTAATGCACAACATAGGGATGGAGGCAGGTGAGGAAGTAGTAGTAGCTGTAGTAGCAGGTAAAGATGCAAGTCATTAAGACAGACTTTCCCTCAGTAATAGCAGGTAAAGATGCAGGCCATTAAGACAGACTTTCCCTCAGTAATAGCAGGTAAAGATGCAGGCCATTAAGACAGACTTTCCCTCAGTAGTAGCAGGTAAAGATGCAGGCCATTAAGACAGACTTTCCCTCAGTAGTAGCTGGTAAAGATGCAGGCCATTAAGACAGACTTTCCCTCAGTAATAGCAGGTAAAGATGCAGGCCATTAAGACAGACTTTCCCTCAGTAATAGCAGGTAAAGATGCAGGTCATTAAGACAGACTTTCGCCCAGTTTGGCAAGTAAAGATGCAGGTCATTAAGACAGACTTTCCCTCAGTAATAGCAGGTAAAGATGCAGGCCATTAAGACAGACTTTCCCTCAGTAATAGCAGGTAAAGATGCAGGCCATTAAGACAGACTTTCCCTCAGTAATAGCAGGTAAAGATGCAGGTCATTAAGACAGACTTTCCCTCAGTAATAGCAGGTAAAGATGCAGGCCATTAAGACAGACTTTCCCTCAGTAATAGCAGGTAAAGATGCAGGCCATTAAGACAGACTTTCCCTCAGTAATAGCAGGTAAAGATGCAGGCCATTAAGACAGACTTTCCCTCAGTAATAGCAGGTAAAGATGCAGGCCATTAAGACAGACTTTCCCTCAGTAATAGCAAGTAAAGATGCAGGCCATTAAGTTCATCTTCTTTTCCCAGAGCAAATTCAATAGAGCCAAGATCAATACCAGGAAGATGGTAAACAAGACCAACACAGGAGGAAAGTGTGGCTAAATTATGGACTACTCTGTAAGGGGAACTGGAACTGAAATCTAAGTTACAGCGCCGTGAAAAAGTATTTACCCCCTTTCTGATTTTCGCTATTTTTTTTTTTACATATTTTTGAAACTGAATGTTAACAGATCTTCAACCAAAACCTAATATTAGATAAAGGGAACCTGAGTTTACAAATAACATAAAAAAATTGATACTTATTTCATTTATTTAATTAACAAAGTTAATTAAGACAAGTCGTCCAGGTCCCGAGGCAGCAAAGCCTTCCCCAAACCATCACACTACCACAAACCATGCTTATCTGTTGGTATGAGGTTCTTACTGTGGGAATGCACTGTTTGGTTTTCACCAGGGACACAGGCATAACGGGACACACGTCGTCCAAAAAGTTTACTAAAGTTTGTCAAAAAGCACCTGGATGATCATCAAAACTCTTGGGTCCCATTATGCCTGAACAATTAATTAAATTTACATTGACCCCCCCCTTTGTTTTTACACTGCTGCTACTCGCTGTTTATTATCTATGCATCGTAACTTTACAATTTACCTACACCAACCTGTACCCCAGCACATTAACTCAGTACCGGTACCTCCTGTACAGAGCCTCGTTACCTGTACCCCAGCACACTGACCCAGTACCGGTACCTCCTGTACAGAGCCTCGTTACCTGTACCCCAGCACACTGACCCAGTACCGGTACCTCCTGTACAGAGCCTCGTTACCTGTACCCCAGCACACTGACCCAGTACCGGTACCTCCTGTACAGAGCCTCGTTACCTGTACCCCAGCACACTGACCCAGTACCGGTACCTCCTGTACAGAGCCTCGTTACCTGTACCCCCGCACACTGACCCAGTACCGGTACCTCCTGTACAGAGCCTCGTTACCTGTACCCCAGCACACTGACCCAGTACCGGTACCTCCTGTACAGAGCCTCGTTACCTGTACCCCCGCACACTGACCCAGTACCGGTACCTCCTGTACAGAGCCTCGTTACCTGTACCCCAGCACACTGACCCAGTACCGGTACCTCCTGTACAGAGCCTCGTTACCTGTACCCCAGCACACTGACCCAGTACCGGTACCTCCTGTACAGAGCCTCGTTACCTGTACCCCAGCACACTGACCCAGTACCGGTACCTCCTGTACAGAGCCTCGTTACCTGTACCCCAGCACACTGACCCAGTACCGGTACCTCCTGTACAGAGCCTCGTTACCTGTACCCCAGCACACTGACCCAGTACCGGTACCTCCTGTACAGAGCCTCGTTACCTGTACCCCAGCACACTGACCCAGTACCGGTACCTCCTGTACAGAGCCTCGTTACCTGTACCCCAGCACACTGACCCAGTACCGGTACCTCCTGTACAGAGCCTCGTTACCTGTACCCCAGCACACTGACCCAGTACCGGTACCTCCTGTACAGAGCCTCGTTACCTGTACCCCAGCACACTGACCCAGTACCGGTACCTCCTGTACAGAGCCTCGTTACCTGTACCCCAGCACACTGACCCAGTACCGGTACCTCCTGTACAGAGCCTCGTTACCTGTACCCCCGCACACTGACCCAGTACCGGTACCTCCTGTACAGAGCCTCGTTACCTGTACCCCCGCACACTGACCCAGTACCGGTACCTCCTGTACAGAGCCTCGTTACCTGTACCCCAGCACACTGACTCAGTACCGGTACCTCCTGTACAGAGCCTCGTTACCTGTACCCCCGCACACTGACCCAGTACCGGTACCTCCTGTACAGAGCCTCGTTACCTGTACCCCAGCACACTGACCCAGTACCGGTACCTCCTGTACAGAGCCTCGTTACCTGTACCCCAGCACACTGACCCAGTACCGGTACCTCCTGTACAGAGCCTCGTTACCTGTACCCCAGCACACTGACCCAGTACCGGTACCTCCTGTACAGAGCCTCGTTACCTGTACCCCAGCACACTGACCCAGTACCGGTACCTCCTGTACAGAGCCTCGTTACCTGTACCCCAGCACACTGACCCAGTACCGGTACCTCCTGTACAGAGCCTCGTTACCTGTACCCCCGCACATTGACCCAGTACCGGTACCTCCTGTACAGAGCCTCGTTACCTGTACCCCCGCACATTGACCCAGTACCGGTACCTCCTGTACAGAGCCTCGTTACCTGTACCCCAGCACACTGACCCAGTACCGGTACCTCCTGTACAGAGCCTCGTTACCTGTACCCCAGCACACTGACCCAGTACCGGTACCTCCTGTACAGAGCCTCGTTACCTGTACCCCAGCACATTGACCCAGTACCGGTACCTCCTGTACAGAGCCTCGTTATTGTTATGTCATTTTATTGTGTTACTTTTTAATGTATTTTTATTTCATTTTTCACTTTAGTTTATTTAGTAAATATTTTCCAAATGCCTTGTTGGTTAAGGGCTTGTAAGTCAGCATTTCACTGTATTTCTTTATTTAACCTTTATTTAACTTTATTTAACCTGTTGTATTCGGCGCATTTGAGAAATAACATTTGATTTGATTTCTCATGTAAAATGTGTGTATCACTGCTGCCCGCCTATGTTTTACAAAACCAATGGGTATGTAACCTAGCCCTGCCTAAACCAATGGTTACTGTATGTAACCTAGCCCTGCCTAAACCAATGGTTACTGTATGTAACCTAGCCCTGCCTAAACCAACGGTTACTGTATGTAACCTAGCCCTGCCTAAACCAATGGGTATGTAACCTAGCCCTGCCTAAACCAATGGTTACTGTATGTAACCTAGCCCTGCCTAAACCAATGGTTACTGTATGTAACCTAGCCCAGCCTAAACCAATGGTTACTGTACGTAACCTAGCCCTGCCTAAACCAATGGTTACTGTATGTAACCTAGCCCTGCCTAAACCAACGGTTACTGTATGTAACCTAGCCCTGCCTAAACCAACGGTTACTGTATGTAACCTAGCCCTGCCTAAACCAATGGTTACTGTACGTAACCTAGCCCTGCCTAAACCAACGGTTACTGGGATAGAAATGTAATGTAACCTAGCCCTGCCTAAACCAACGGTTACTGTACGTAACCTAGCCCTGCCTAAACCAATGGTTACTGTACGTAACCTAGCCCTGCCTAAACCAATGGTTACTGTATGTAACCTAGCCCTGCCTAAACCAATGGTTACTGTATGTAACCTAGCCCTGCCTAAACCAACGGTTACTGGGATAGAAATGTAATGTAACCTAGCCCTGCCTAAACCAACGGTTACTGTACGTAACCTAGCCCTGCCTAAACCAATGGTTACTGTACGTAACCTAGCCCTGCCTAAACCAATGGTTACTGTATGTAACCTAGCCCTGCCTAAACCAATGGTTACTGTACGTAACCTAGCCCTGCCTAAACCAACGGTTACTGTATGTAACCTAGCCCTGCCTAAACCAACGGTTACTGTATGTAACCTAGCCCTGCCTAAACCAACGGTTACTGTATGTAACCTAGCCCTGCCTAAACCAATGGTTACTGTATGTAACCTAGCCCTGCCTAAACCAATGGTTACTGTATGTAACCTAGCCCTGCCTAAACCAATGGTTACTGTACGTAACCTAGCCCTGCCTAAACCAATGGTTACTGGGATAGAAATGTAATGTAACCTAGCCCTGCCTAAACCAATGGGTATGTAACCTAGCCCTGCCTAAACCAATGGTTACTGTATGTAACCTAGCCCTGCCTAAACCAATGGTTACTGGGATAGAAATGTAATGTAACCTAGCCCTGCCTAAACCAATGGGTATGTAACCTAGCCCTGCCTAAACCAATGGTTACTGTATGTAACCTAGCCCTGCCTACACCAATGGTTACTGGGATAGAACATGGCATAGGCCTATAGCCCAGCTTAGCCCAATGGTTTATGTGATATTACAGATGACATAGACAGTAACAGGGTTTGTAATGACACACACCCTGTAAGACCAATGTTTGCATCTGCCAGTAAGTGACTATTAAACCCCTTTACTTAAAGGCTGGTCAGGACTTAGTGCTGTTACATCAATCCTCTGAGACCACAGCCCACTCAACACACAGCCAGCCAGAGAGCCAGCCAGCCAACACACAGACAGACAGCCAGCTAGCCACCCACCACACAGCCAGCCAGACAGCCAGCCACCCAACACACAGCCAGCCAGACAGCCAGCCAGCCAGCCACCCAACACACAGCCAGCCAGACAGCCAGCCACCCATCACACAGCCAGCAACCCAACACACAGACAGACAGACAGCTAGCCACCCATCACACAGCCAGCCAGCCAACACACAGCCAGCCATCCAGCCACCCAACACACAGCCAGCCAGACAGCCAGCCAGCCACCCACCCAACACACAGCCAGCCAGCCAGCCAGCCACCCACCCACCCAACACACAGCCAGCCAGCCAGCCAGCCACCCAACACACAGCCAGCCAGACAGCCAGGCAGCCGCCCAACACACAGCCAGCCAGCCAGCCAGCCACCCACCCAACACACAGCCAGCCATCCAACACACAGCCAGCCAGCCAGACAGTCAGCCAGCCAGCCACCCAACACACAGCCAGCCAGCCAGCCTAACAACAGTGTAAAAACAGCCCACCCACTGACATTCAGGAGACACCCTGCCCATTTGTAGACCTAATACATTACAACATACTCTGTTCCCAGATTTAGCCTAGGCCTAATTGATGTTTCTGTTTTGCAATCCCTGAGTCAATGTTAATCTAAGCCTGTGAAATTGCCATTTCTTTGGTTTGTTTCCAAATCTAAAGCAGTCCATCCGATGTTATGTGTCTATTTCCAACCTCCCATCCCAGACATAGACTGTTCTCTATGCTACCGCACGGCAAGCGGTACCGGAGCGCCAAGTCTAGGTCCAAGAGGCTCCTAAATAGCTTCTACCACCACGCCATAAGACTCCGGAACAGCTAATCAAATGGCTACCCAGACTATTTACATTGTCCCCCCCCAGAACGCTGCTGCTACTCTCTGTTTATAATCTATGCATAGTCACTTTAATAACTCTACCTACATGTACATAATTACCTCAATTACCTCGACACAGGTGCCCCCGCACATTGGCTCTGTACTGGTACCCCCTATATACAGCCCCACTATTGTTATTTACTGCTGCTCTTTAATTATTTGTTAATCTTATTTTCTTAAAACTGCATTGTTGGTTAAGGGCTTGTAAGTAAGCATTTCACTGTAAGGTTGTATTCGGCACATGTGACAAATACAATTTGATTTGATTTGATATCTGTTAGCTTTGCTGAAGAAGACAGAAATCTCATACATTACTTAGTCTTTCTCGTAGCCTACATTCTGCATCATCTTCTATTCTGACTAGGCTACATTCTGCATCATCTTCTATTCTGACTAGGCTACATTCTGCATCATCTTCTATTCTGACTAGGCTACATTCTGCATCATCTTCTATTCTGACTAGGCTACATTCTGCATCATCTTCTATTCTGACTAGGCTACATTCTGCATCATCTTCTATTCTGACAAGGCTACATTCTGCATCATCTTCTATTCTGACTAGGCTACATTCTGCATCATCTTCTATTCTGACAAGGCTACATTCTGCATCATCTTCTATTCTGACTAGGCTACATTCTGCATCATCTTCTATTCTGACTAGGCTACATTCTGCATCATCTTCTATTCTGACAAGGCTACATTCTGCATCATCTTCTATTCTGACAAGGCTACATTCTCATGTATGTACTGGTTCCCCTGTATGAAGTCTGGTTCTCCTATAATATGTCCTATCCCTGGACACTGACATCTGAACTTCTATCATCAGGGTGTTGCCTTTGCTTTGAACCCCATCAGTGGTGCAGCTGCTGCCTCTCTGCACAGTGAGAAAGGACCCCTGGGCTTTGGCAAGGCCTTTGGTCTTCGTCCTAAATCGCACCCTTATTCTCTATGTAGTGTACTACTTTGACCAGGGCCCCGAGCCCTGCTTCCGGAACTCTAACTCCCTGCTTCCGGAACTCTAACTCCCTGCTTCCGGGAACTCTCACTCCCTGCTTCCGGGAACTCTCACTCCCTGCTTCCGGGAACTCTCACTCCCTGCTTCCGGGAACTCTCACTCCCTGCTTCCGGAACTCTAACTCCCTGCTTCCGGAACTCTAATCTTCATGCTGTGTGGTTCAAAAGCAGGACTTGACTGTTGACTGACTACCTTCACGTATTTCTCTCTCATGTGTGACAGCGTCGTCAACATGTTTTCCTCCTTTTAACATTCCGATCGATACAAGGGACACCGTTGGTTAGAACGGGAACAGACACAGCATGGTAGACTGCTTACGTTGTTTCCTCTCTCTCTCTCTGTCTCTGTCTCTCTCTCTCTCACTCTCTCTCTGTCTCTCTCTCTCTGTTTCTCTCTCTCTCTCTCTGTCTCTCTCTTTCTTTCTCTCTCTCTCTTTCTCTCTCTCTCTTTCTCTCTCTCTCTCACTCTGTCTCTCTCTCTCTCTCTCACTCTCTCTCTCTCTGTGTCTCTCTCTCTCACTCTCTGTCTCTCTCTGTCTCTCTCTCTCTATGTCTCTCTCTTTCTCTCTCTCTCTTTCTCTCTCACTCTTTCTCTCTCTCTCTCTCTCTTTCTCTCTTTCTCTCTCTCTCTCTCTCTGTCTCTTTCTCTCTCTCTCCAACAATTGTTTTACTATTTTCCATAAATCATGACAACTGAGTTTGTGTTGAACACTGACAATGTTGATCAGGATTAGCTTAGTTATTGACGCACAGAATAGAATAAAATAGAATATGATAAGATAGAATCTAGACTGTTGACTTGGATCCAGAAGAGGAATTGTGCAGTTTACTGAGTGAGTATATAAACACCTCTCTGGTATAAGTGGCAGTGAGGTTTCCAAATCACATGGGGTAGGTTGTGTCTATCTTTCTGTCAGAGTGTGATGGTATGATTTGATCTGACTTGTCTGTCCTGTATGGTGTCACCACTTCAATCTCCCGTGAGGAAATTCATATGATGAAATCCATCTTTAATAGCCTAAAGTTAATTCATATCCGATGTCTCCATCATTCCAGTATGCAAGAATGTGGAGACGTTTTTTTACACATCTGCTTTCCATACAGCTGTTTCCACAGCACAAACAGCATACTGTCTTTTATTTTTTGCTACCAAAACATCCAAGTGAATACAACATCTAAATCAGGTTTCCACTATACTCACTTCAGCTCAATCTAAACAGTAGGATCAACTTTGTTTCCTCAGTCAAAAACCACGATGCCTGTTTCCTCAATCTTGAGCTGGTAGTTAATGTTGTACTCTGTTTGCACACCATCAAGCCTACTGCAAATAACTACATAGCTCTGCCAAGCAGAAGTGACACATGGTTTTCTCCCCCGGCTTAAATTATTATCTGACAGAGGAAGATATTCAGTTTTATTTTAAGACTATCTGACCCACACATTACTTTATTATAGTCCAGGACAAAAAATATATTTGTGACACTAGAATGTGCACTATATAACCAATCAGTCAATCCTTATGTCCCTGCATAGGGTCATAGTCATAACCACACAGGTGGGTCCTGTAAACGGGTCCCATACTGTGATTCCATGCTCTGGGGCACGAATATAAAGCTAACTATATTCATTATGCACACCGTTTTCCACCACCTTGACAGACTGACAGCAACCTGTGGCATGTCATCTGCATACGCATGAAGGTATTACAGAAGCCGACGAGATACTAAATCCATTACAATGCAGCTTTAAAAGCAGGACACACTGAGGCTGGTACTGTCTGTCTGGACAGTTATCCGGTGAATTCACTGCATGAATTCTGCTCAAATTCACATAGGGGTGATCCCACTAAACTGAGAGTGACAGCCTGGAATAAAACACCTAGTTAGCCTGGCTACGGCCGGTTACCTCACATTAGCTAGCAAACTCATAGCTAAACCCCTTATCAACTCCTCACAAAATAACGGTTTAATTAAAATTATACTTACACCACCAGCAAACGCGATATCACTCGTCGTCCAACTTCGGCGGGATTTCTTCAAAAACACACTGGCATTTTTAAAAACAGTCAATATTTGAATGAGCCGTTGATATCTAGAAATAGACTACTATAGCCAGTTGTGTTCAAGGCGCCGACCCGGCTCCGTCCTCCGCCATTTTGGTTGTGATGGGGAATACGTTGCGTCGCGCGGGTTTGGTTTGGCTGCTGTCGGGTCACCCTATGTAATTATAGGAAGCACCAAAACAACATATCATTGTGTTATAGCTGTGTAATGTATGAACTACACTATCTATAAACTAATATATATATATATATTTTTTTTTTTACAAACTAAGTTATAACATTTTGATTGTGAAGATTCTGACTTGCAAGTCTACACAAGTACTGGTACAATACATTACAATGCATAGGACTATATATAAAATGCATATAATACATTTTATACATAATTGTAAGTATACTTTAATGTGAAGTGTTATTGAAAATGTTAATTTCCCAGACAAAAACAAAAATATAAACGCAACATGAAACAATTTCAATTTTTAATTTTTTATTTTATTTAATCAAATTAAACAATTTCAAAGATTTTACTGAGTTACTGTTCATATATGGATTTCACATGACTGGGAATACAGATATGCATATGCTCTCACAGAGAAAGGTAGGGGTGTGGATCAGAAAACCAGTCAGTGTCTGGTGTGACCACCATTTGCCTCATGCAGGACAACATCTCCTTTGCATAGAGTTAATCAGGCTGTTGATTGTGGCCTGTGGAATGTTGTCCCACTCTTCTTCAATGGCTGTGTGAAGTTGCTGGATATTGGCAGAAACTGGAACACGCTGTCATACACATATATCCAAAGCATCCCAAACATGCTCAATGGGTGACATGTCTGGTGAGTATGTAGGCCATGGAAGAACTGGGACATTTTCAGATTGCAGGAATTGTGTACAGATCCTTGTGACATGAGGCCGTGCATTATCATGCTGAAACATGAGGTGATGGTGGCGGATGAATGGCACGACAATGGGCCTCAGGATCTGGTCACAGTATCTCTGTGCATTCAAATTGCCGTTGATAAAATGCAATTGTGTTCGGCGTCCGTAGCTTATGCCTGCCTATACCATAACCCCACCACCCCCATGCAGCACTCTGTTTACAACGTTGACATCAGCAAACCGCTCTCACACACAACGCCAAACACGTCTGCTCTCCGCCATGTACAGTTGAAACTGGGATTCATCAGAGAAGAGCATACTTCTCCAGCATATGATGGATGGATTATCTTGGCAAAAGAGAAATGCTCATTAACAGGGATGTAAACAAATGTGTGATGAAAAATTTGAGAGAAATACGCATTTTGTGCATATGGAAAATTTCCGGGATCGTTCATTTCAGCTCATGTTTTACATTTTACATGTTGCGTTTATATTTTTCTTCAGTGTAGATAGCCTGGCCCTAGATCCTCTCATAATTATAATTCCCCCGTGGAGTTTAGTACTAGAAAGGTAGCCTAAACAGAACTATTCTGCCACCTAGTGGTAAATCACATTATTCTTAAAATCCAATCTTTGTTTTTATCATGGGTTTTTTATGTGGAGGTATACACTGAGTGTACAAAACATTAGTAGCACCGTCCTAATATTAAATTGCACACGTTTTTTTTGCCCTCAGAATAGCCTCAATTCGTTGGGCCATGGTCTCTACAAGGTGTCGAAAGCGTTCCACAGGAATGCTGGCCCATGTTGACTCCAATGCTTTCCACAGTTGTGTCATGTTATCTGGATGTCCCCTTGGGTGGTGGACCATTCTTGATTGAAATTGTCTTTATGTCCTTTGGGTGGTAGACACGGGAAACTGTTGAGTGTAAAAAAAAAAAAAACAGCTGCGTTGCGGTTCTTGACACACTCAAACCGGTGCAACTGGCATCTACTACCATAACATGTTGAAAAGCACTGAAACACATTCCATGTCTCGAGGCTTAAAAATCCTTATTTAACCTGTCTTCTCCTGGTGACATCGGAAAGGGTTCATAGCTTTGAACTGGATTTACCTGGTTAGTCATGGAATGAGCAGGTATTCGTGATGTTTTATACACGTAGTGTATTTTGATGGGCTTTCTCATGGCACCTCCCATCAGAAAATGTCTTCTCTGTGGATCTGCGCCGTTTCTAAAAGAATAAAAACATAGGTTCTACCGAGATTTGAACTCGGATCGCAGGATTCAGAGTCCTGAGTGCTAACCATTACACCATAGAACCCCGTGCTCCAACTTCTTTCATATTATGTATATAACTATTATCTATGTAATAAGAATACCCGTGCACTGTAGTAATTATTTTCTGTGGCGGACTACTACTTCACTGGTGCATTTTTATTTGAAGTGCCTGCAATTCATATCGTAGCAATGAATATCGGCCGTTGGTTTGCTTTTTTGTTGCTCCCCCTCCCATAGCTAGCCAACGTCACAACAAAATCCCGGAAGTGTCAGTCTGAAAACAGACCCGTCGCCGTTAGCTAGCTGAGTGTTTCAAAATCTATTTGCTAAATCGTCTCATTTTAAACAGTTTATACAAACGAAATACTCCTATTTATCTTTTAGAAAATGGGAACCAGAGATGATGAATACGATTATCTGTTTAAAGGTAACATTACAGCATGATCCTCGATATCAAAGCTAGCTAGGTAGCTAACGTTAGCTAGGCAGCTGTTTAGCTAACGTTAACAGTGAAACCTTTTAATTTGTGTCTGTGAAGTATGATATAGGTGTGTGAATAGCTCTGATACATTATTTGTTTTATAAACGAAAACTACATATTGATGATAAATTATAAACATAAATTGTGAAGCAGTTGGATTGCAACGTTAGGTACCCAAACGCCTAACGTTAATAGGTTAGCAGCTGTTTCTAAACAATGCTGACTTTTGTATGATTAAGTGAGGTCGGGGTGTTTCCCGAGATAGCTAGATTGCTAGATTGCTAGATTAGCTAGCCAGCTGGTTATTTTAGCTACATGCAACATTGGTTATTATCTAGCTACATTCATCCGTAGATAAATAATGTGATGTATAATCTCCCTTTCCTTTTTTTCTGTGCTGTTTAATCTAAATTTTACTTGTCATGTGTTGTGGCTATCTGTTTTGTTGTTTTCTATTTCAAGTTGGTTTAACATAAAAAGCGCATAAGACTAAGAATTAACGTTAGCTACACACCACTGTGGATGTTTGCCAGTGTCACTGCACAAGTGAATAGTGGTGGTCAGATATTTTATGTGATGGCATCTTGTAGCTTACACGTGATTTAACTATGTCATATCCCCATGTAATTGCTACACATTGACCTTCTGGCAGGGCCTGATTAATGCAGGAGCTTACATGGGTTGAAGCCCTGGGGGCCAAAACCGTAGGGGCCCTTGAGGCAGAGAAAAATTGAAGTGTGTGTGTGTGTGTGTAATCCAACCCTGACCTTTGGGGTCAATAAAGATTTTTATTGCATTGAATCCATCAGCCATTAATTTTGTGTTCCAGTGGTTCTGATAGGAGACTCGGGTGTGGGCAAGAGCAACCTGCTCTCTCGTTTCACCCGGAATGAGTTTAACCTGGAAAGTAAGAGCACCATTGGAGTGGAGTTTGCCACCCGCAGTATCCAGGTGGATGGGAAAACGGTGAAGGCTCAGATCTGGGACACGGCAGGACAGGAGCGCTACCGGGCTATCACCTCGGCGTGAGTATGCTGTAGGGTGAAGTTGCCCCTAGATGCTGATCTGGGGTCAGTTTATAATTTTTCCCACTAATGGTTAACGTTAGGATTGGGGAAGGTAAAGCTGATCCAGAGTTTACAATAGGAGGATTTTGCGCTGGACAAGAGACCGGGAAGAATTTTATTTATTGAACCTTTGAGAAAGTTACTGGTCATCTATATGTAACATATTCCATTTAGCAGACTCCACTTACAGTCATGTAATATATTCCATTTAGCAGACTCCACTTACAGTCATGTAATATATTCCATTTAGCAGACTCCACTTAGTCATGTAATATATTCCATTTAGCAGACTCCACTTACAGTCATGTAATATATTCCATTTAGCAGACTCCACTTACAGTCATGTAATATATTCCATTTAGCAGACTCCACTTACAGTCATGTAATATATTCCATTTATCAGACTCCACTTACAGTCATGTAATATATTCCATTTAGCAGACTCTACTTACAGTCATGTAATATATTCCATTTAGCAGACTCCACTTACAGTCATGTAATATATTCCATTTAGCAGACTCCACTTACAGTCATGTAATATATTCCATTTAGCAGACTGCACTTAGTCATCTAATACAGTGCCTTGCGAAAGTATTCGGCCCCCTTGAACTTTGCGACCTTTTGCCACATTTCAGGCTTCAAACATAAAGAAATAAAACTGTATTTTTTTGTGAAGAATCAACAACAAGTGGGACACAATCATGAAGTGGAACGACATTTATTGGATATTTCAAACTTTTTTAACGAATCAAAAACTGAGCTGTTTTGCAAGGCGGAATGGGAAAAAAATTCAGTCTCTCGATGTGCAAAACTGATAGAGACATACCCCAAGCGACTTACAGCTGTAATCGCAGCAAAAGGTGGCGCTACAAAGTATTAACTTAAGGGGGCTGAATAATTTTGCACGCCCAATTTTTCAGTTTTTGATTTGTTAAAAAAGTTTGAAATATCCAATAAATGTCGTTCCACTTCATGATTGTGTCCCACTTGTTGTTGATTCTTCACAAAAAAATACAGTTTTATATCTTTATGTTTGAAGCCTGAAATGTGGCAAAAGGTCGCAAAGTTCAAGGGGGCCGAATACTTTCGCAAGGCACTGTATATTCCATTTAGCAGACTCCACTTACAGTCATGTAATATATTCCATTTTACATTTAACTTATGGGTGGTTCTGGGAATCGAACCCACGACCCTGGCATTGCCATGCTCTACCAACGGAGCTACAAAGGACCGTCTGCATTGGGTGTGTAAGGCATTAGGCCGTCCACCAATGCAGCCAGCATCATCAATAAACGAGGGATGTTGGTCAAATGAGCCTCATTTACATGGCCTTTAAAACAGCCTATAACTAATTACATAAGACTATTCCTTGTGTTTCGATGTGTCGCATTATGCAAAACTTCATAGCCTATTGTTTTATAGTTTTTTACTTTCCTAAAACAATAATTGTCCATTTCACAGTTCAGCTGTCTGAGATTTGAGCACTGAATGCACCAGGCCGTTGCATTAGGCCGTTGCATTAGGCCGTTGCATCAGGCCGTTGCATTAGGCCGTTGCATTAGGCCGTTGCATTAGGCCGTTGCATTAGGCCGTTGCATTAGGCCGTTGCACCAGGCCGTTGCACCAGGCCGTTGCATTAGGCCGTTGCATTAGGCCGTTGCATCAGGGCATTGCATTAGGCCATCAGGGCATTGCATTAGGCCGTTGCATTAGGCCGTTGCATCAGGGCATTGCATTAGGCCATCAGGGCATTGCATTAGGGCATTGCATTAGGCCATCAGGGCATTGCATTAGGGCATTGCATTAGGCCATCAGGGCATTGCATTAGGGCATTGCATCAGGGCATTGCATTAGGGCATTGCATTGGGGCATTGCATTAGGCCATCAGGGCGTTGCATTAGGGCATTGCATTAGGCCATCAGGGCGTTGCATTAGGGCATTCAATTAGGCCATCGGGGCGTTGCATTAGGCCATTGGGGCATTGCATGCTGTCTATTTACCACCACAATCTGATACTGGCACTAAGACCACACTCAGCTCGAGCTGTTTTGCAAGGAGGAATGGGAAAAAATGTCAGTCTCTCGATGTGCAAAACTGATAGAGACATACCCCAAGCGACTTACAGCTGTAATCGCAGCAAAAGGTGGCGCTACAAAGTATTAACTTAAGGGGGCTGAATAATTTTGCACGCCCAATTTTTCAGTTTTTGATTTGTTAAAAAAGTTTGAAATATCCAATAAATGTCGTTCCACTTCATGATTGTGTCCCACTTGTTGTTGATTCTTCACAAAAAAATACAGTTTTATATCTTTATGTTTGAAGCCTGAAATGTTGCAAAAGGTCGCAAAGTTCAAGGGGGTCGAATACTTTCGCAAGGCACTGTAACTTCATAAGACCATAGGCTAACTTCATAAGACCATAGGCTAACTTCATAAGACCATAGGCTAACTTCATAAGACCATAGGCTAACTTCATAAGACCATAGGCTAACTTCATAAGACCACAGGCTAACTTCATAAGACCACAGGCTAACTTCATAAGACCATAGGCTAACTTCATAAGACCACAGGCTAACTTCATAAGACCACAGGCTAACTTCATAAGACCATAGGCTAACTTCATAAGACCATAGGCTAACTTCATAAGACCATAGGCTAACTTCATAAGACCATAGGCGATCATCTTTATAAATATATCATATAAAGTGTAATGGTCTACTGAAGATGCTACTGAAGTAGCTTCCGAGTGGCTCAGCGGTCTAAGACACCGCATCTCAGTGCTGGAGGCGTCACTACAGACACCCTGGTTTGATTCCAGGCTTTATCACATCCGGCTGTGATTGGGAGTCCCATAGGTCCGGGTTTGGCCGGGGTAGGCCGTCGTGGTAACCTAAGAATTTGTTCTTAACTGACTTGCCTATTTAAATTTTTAAAAAATAAAAAAAATGCGTTATTTCATCATCTTCTGATGTTTTGATTCTAAATATTTTAATGCACCACCTAATCTGGTGATTGTCATGGATTCTGGATCGACCATGATGCTACTGTTATATCTGACTGTTAAAATAGGGCTCTTAGAATTTTCTTCATTTTTTATTTGGGGGGGTCCAATAGAGATGAAATTACCTGCATCTCTGTTCTAATATCATAGGAGGATTTATTTTAGGCTAATTCACTA
Source organism: Oncorhynchus mykiss (assembly GCF_013265735.2). Taxonomy (NCBI): domain Eukaryota; kingdom Metazoa; phylum Chordata; class Actinopteri; order Salmoniformes; family Salmonidae; genus Oncorhynchus; species Oncorhynchus mykiss. The sequence goes on along the minus strand of NC_048570.1, from coordinate 92,433,392 downwards.
CCTGAGGAAGTGAAAACTCAAAACACCATTAGCTAGATCACTAACTCTAAAGATAATAACCACTCATAGTAGCCATGTATTAATCTAACAGTACATTTAATGTAAAAAAAACAACAACAAACATTGCAGTTGTAGCCTACCGTCCAATGACGCATTTCACGCCCTCTGTATCTCAAAGCCATATCAAATATGTTTTTTAAAATAGTTGCAATTGAGTTCATAATTGAGAGTTCTTCTCACTATGTAAAATTAGCTAAAGCCATTGTGTTCTACTGTAATCCCATTGAGACTCATGACTGTATCCTGTAATCCCACTGAGACTCATGACTGTATCCTGTAATCCCACGGAGACTCATTACTGTATCCTGTAATCCCACTGAGACTCATTACCGTATCCTGTAATCCCACTGAGACTCATGACTGTATCCTGTAATCCCACTGAGACTCATGACTGTATCCTGTAATCCCACGGAGACTCATTACTGTATCCTGTAATCCCACTGAGACTCATTACCGTATCCTGTAATCCCATGGAGACTCATTACCGTATCCTGTAATCCCACAGAGACTCATTACTGTATCCTGTAATCCCACTGAGACTCATTACTCTATCCTGTAATCCCACTGAGACTCATTACTGTATCCTGTAATCCCACTGAGACTCATTACCGTATCCTGTAATCCCACTGAGACTCATTACCGTATCCTGTGCTCCTGTCTGTCCTGTGATTAATGTATGTTTGGTGCTGTCGTGGAAGCAGGGAGGATATTTCAGTGTCAGTATGAACACAGTCGGGGACGTAAGGTATCGAGCGTCTCAGAGCAGGAGAGAGTTTAGCCTTTTGGATCATAATGAAGGAGATTTCATGGACAAACTGCTTCCTGGAGAAATGGAGAGGGAGGATAGAAGGTGTTTTACGTCAGAACTCTGAATAGAGTAGACCTAACGGTCGTCTTTCCAAGCTCTTTGTGCCCTGTTTCTAAAAGGGCTATAATGGTAAGCTGGCTTTTATTGATAAAATTGACCTCTTTGTCCACTGTTGATGATGTCATGGTGCAGGTACTACAGAGGCGCGGTGGGGGCCCTGCTGGTCTATGACATTGCCAAGCACCTGACCTATGAAAATGTGGAGCGGTGGCTGAAAGAGCTGAGAGACCATGCAGACACCAACATCGTCATCATGCTGGTTGGCAACAAGAGTGACCTGCGTCACCTCCGGGCCGTGCCCACCGACGAGGCTCGGGCCTTCGCAGGTTAGAGATGCCTCGTCGTTTCTGAACAAGTCTCAGACACTGAAAAAGCTACATACATTTCTGTTTTTTTATTTTTTTACTTTCCTTCATTGATGATGCTGCAGTCTCACAAAGATGTATGTTTTAATGTCACTTTTTATGCATTCATTCCTGTGGAATGTTCCAGAACGGGTACAGTCTCTTAACTTATTTTCTGACGTTGTTTGTTTCCCTTCAGAGAAAAACGGTTTGTCTTTCCTTGAGACGTCAGCCCTGGATTCCACCAACGTTGAAACGGCTTTCCAGACCATTCTGACAGGTGTGTGTGTGTGTGTGTGTGTGTGTGTGGTCACACCTGTTGATTTGATCTGCTATCTTGGCAAGACAGACTGGATATGACCTAATCATCTCTCCCTCTCTTCTCCCTCTCCCCTCCATCAGAAATCTATCGAATCGTCTCTCAGAAGCAGATGTCAGAGCGTCAGGAGAGCGACATGTCTCCTAGCAACAATGTGGTCAACATCCAGGTGCAGCCCACTGAGAACAAACCAAAGATGCAGTGCTGTCAGAACATCTAGCCCCGCTCATGTTACCACTACACCTCTACCCCCTTATATACCCTGTACCCCCACCTATACTCCCTCATATACCCTGTACCCCCACCTCTACTCCCTTATATACCCTGTACCCCCACCTCTACCCCCTTATATACCCTGTACCCCCACCTCCACCCCCTCATATACCCTGTACCCCCACCTCTACCCCCTAACCCCTCATATGCCCTGTACCCCCACCTCTACCCCCTAACCCCTCATATACCCTGTACCCCACCTCTAACCCCTCATATACCCTGTACCTCTACCCCCTAACCCCTCATATACCCTGTACCCCCACCTCTACCCCCTAACCCCTCATATACCATGTACCCCACCTCTACCCCTCATATACACCCATCTTGTTTTAGCTCGCCCGGTGCCCCGGGTGGAGATTCCACTTTAGAACCAATTAAATGGTCTCTCAGATGTGTGAGTTCGGCCCACCCGGCTCTCAGGGTGAGGTTAACCAGATGCACTCACTTACGCAGTCTCATAGGAGTAGTCCCCTCCTCCATTCTCCTCTCTCTCCCCACTCCCTCTCTCCTACACAACCTCTCCTCTCCCCACTCCCTCCCTCTCTCCTACATTCCCTCTTCCTCCCTCTCCTCCTCTCCCTCCCTCCCTCCCTCTCTCCTCCCCTCCCTCCCTCCGTCCCTCCTCCTCTCCTCCCTCCCCCCCCCTCTCTCCTCCCCCCCTCCCCCTCTCCTCCCCTCCATCCCTCCTCCACTCCCTCTCCCTCCCTCTCTCCTCCTCTCCCTCCCTCCATCCCTCCTCCACTCCCTCTTCCTCCCTCTCTCCTCCTTTCCCTCCCTCCCTCCTCCTCTCCCTCCCTACTGATCATGATCTGAGAAGCCTAGTCAGTGTCTGGAGTCGTGTTCCCCAGCGGAGCCTTTTCAGACAGGAAGTCATTTATATTTCTCACTTAGATGTAATACTGTTGATGCGCTGACATGTCTTAATATATTCATCTGATTTTTTTTATCTTCTTCATTTTCTTCAATTTATGACTTTTCCATTTTGTGTGTTCCTCAATTATTATTTTTTACCTGTGTTTTTTATTAATGTTTTTTTTTTGTCTTCAAATATTGTATCATATTTCCTACTAATGTGTATGTATTTAAAGCACACTGAGAATGCTCTGATGTGTATCTGTCTACGACCCCTCCTCCCATCAGTTAGCCTCGCTCCCTCCCTCTCTCTTCAGTATAATGTCATGTTTGACAACGGTAGGTTTCTCCAAACACGTGGATGTATTTAAGCACAGTGTACTAGATAGAATGTATGCTCCCTTGGTCCCTGTCGATAGGTGGAGTTTTGACAACGGATCTGATTGCTGTAAATAGCTTAAGTGAAGACTTGTGGCATTAGATCTGTTGGCGGATGGCTTCAACTATGCCAATGGACAGACAGGGCAGACATCAAAGTACCTAACACGTAGAGGAACAACAGCTTTGTTAAAAAAAAAACACTTTTTATACGTGTCCCAAATGGAACCCCATATATAGTGCACTACTTGTGACCAGGGCCCATAAGGGATCCATTTGGGACACCGTATTCGTCACTTTGTTTACAGTCAGTCTGTGGCAGGTTAGCTTAGCATGTTGTGATGATGACGATGATGATATCACTTCATGGCACCGCTTTGCTGCCTCGCATGTTTTTTTATCTTGGTTTAAAAGATGACTGAGTTATCAGAACTCTCTGACTGAGTTATCAGAACTCTCTGACTGAGTTATCAGAACTCTCTGACTGAGTTATCAGAACTCTCTGACTGAGTTATCAGAACTCTCTGACTGAGTTAACGTAACTCTGACTGAGTTATCAGAACTCTCTGACTGAGTTATCAGAACTCTCTGACTGAGTTATCAGAACTCTCTGACTGAGTTATCAGAACTCTCTGACTGAGTTATCAGAACTCTCTGACTGAGTTATCAGAACTCTCTGACTGAGTTAACGTAACTCTCTGACTGAGTTATCAGATCTCTCTGACTGAGTTATCAGATCTCTCTGACTGAGTTATCCTAACTCTCTGACTGAGTTATCGTAACTCTGACTGAGTTATCAGAACTCTGACTGAGTTATCAGAACTCTGACTGAGTTATCAGAACTCTGACTGAGTTATCAGAACTCTGACTGAGTTATCAGATCACTCTGACTGAGTTATCAGATCACTCTGACTGAGTTATCAGATCATTCTGACTGAGTTATCAGATCATTCTGACTGAGTTATCAGATCTCTCTGACTGAGTTATCAGATCTCTCTGACTGAGTTATCAGATCTCTCTGACTGAGTTATCAGATCACTCTGACTGAGTTATCAGATCACTCTGACTGAGTTATCAGAACTCTGACTGAGTTATCAGATCACTCTGACTGAGTTATCAGATCACTCTGACTGAGTTATCAGATCACTCTGACTGAGTTATCAGATCTCTCTGACTGAGTTATCAGATCTCTCTGACTGAGTTATCAGATCTCTCTGACTGAGTTATCAGATCTCTCTGACTGAGTTATCAGATCTCTCTGACTGAGTTATCAGAACTCTCTGACTGAGTTATCAGAACTCTCTGACTGAGTTATCAGAACTCTCTGACTGAGTTATCAGAACTCTCTGACTGAGTTATCAGAACTCTCTGACTGAGTTATCAGAACTCTCTGACTGAGTTATCAGAACTCTCTGACTTGAGTTATCAGAACTCTCTGACTGAGTTATCAGAACTCTCTGACTGAGTTATCAGAACTCTCTGACTGAGTTATCAGTACTCTCTGACTGAGTTATCAGTACTCTCTGACTGAGTTATCAGTACTCTCTGACTGAGTTATCAGTACTCTCTGACTGAGTTATCAGTACTCTCTGACTGAGTTATCGTAACTCTCTGACTGAGTTATCAGTACTCTCTGACTGAGTTATCAGTACTCTCTGACTGAGTTATCGTAACTCTCTGACTGAGTTATCAGTACTCTCTGACTGAGTTATCCTAACTCTCTGACTGAATGTGTAACACTACCATTGCCCAGAGCATGCAGTTGGCTAGACGGTGACCGTGGTGAAATAATATAGAAGTTTATCCATTCAACATTTCTGAACTCTCTTGGATAAATTGAGCGTACATAGTTACAGACGTCTTTAAAAACACCGTCGGAGATGTCTGTAACAGGAAGTGACTAGCATTATAGTCAGTCAGGGAGGTCATTCCATTTCAATTCAGAAAATAAACCATCATTCCAATTGCACATTTTCCTCATTGGGGAAAAAACATGGGAGAGAATAGTGTATTTCTGTTTTACTTTGTGAATGGACTGGAATTGAAAGAGCATTAGTCAGTCAAATGACACATTAAGTTCTTATTTTCAACGTGTTCAAACTACAGAATAATGATGCCCGTCGCTGTAGTGTTCTGGCCAAACCAACTTTAAATCAAGTCAAGTCTAATTGTATTGGTCACATACACATGTAGAGGAGATGTTATTGCGGTTGTAGTGACATGCTTGTGCAACAGTGCAATAATATCGAACGATACACACAATTTTAAAAGTAAAAGAATGGAATTAAGGAATATACAAGTATTAGGATGAGCAACGTCAGAGTGGCATAGATTAAAATACAGTAGAATAGAATACAGTATATACATATGAGATGAGTAAAAGCATAAAATATGTAAACAACATATAGACTAACCAACACATTCTAGGTATTTCTCTTCAAGGAATAACTTCTCTTGAATATGCATGTATGCATCCAGTGTAAATGTGATGCTATACTATATTCTATGCAGCCCACAGTCAGATACCAGAGAATATTCATTGACTTATTTTATTTGACGAAATCTCAAACTGTGAAAATAAATAAATAAATAATATGAAATGAATTGCTGACGAGAGACGATTCAATAGGAATCATGGTGGTCATCTAGTCTTGTACTGCTGGTCTAGGAATCATGGTGGTCATCTAGTCTTGTACTGCTGGTCTAGGAATCATGGTGGTCATCTAGTCTTGTACTGCTGGTCTAGGAATCATGGTGGTCATCTAGTCTTGTACTGCTGGTCTAGGAATCATGGTGGTCATCTAGTCTTGTACTGCTGGTCTAGGAATCATGGTGGTCATCTAGTCTTGTACTGCTGGTCTAGGGAATCATGGTGGTCATCTAGTCTTGTACTGCTGGTCTAGGAATCATGGTGGTCATCTAGTCTTGTACTGCTGGTCTAGGGAATCATGGTGGTCATCTAGTCTTGTACTGCTGGTCTAGGGAATCATGGTGGTCATCTAGTCTAGTACTGCTGGTCTAGGAATCATGGTGGTCATCTAGTCTTGTACTGCTGGTCTAGGGAATCATGGTGGTCATCTAGTCTTGTACTGCTGGTCTAGGGAATCATGGTGGTCATCTAGTCTTGTACTGCTGGTCTAGGGAATCATGGTGGTCATCTAGTCTTGTACTGCTGGTCTAGGAATCATGGTGGTCATCTAGTCTAGTACTGCTGGTCTAGGAATCATGGTGGTCATCTAGTCTTGTACTGCTGGTCTAGGAATCATGGTGGTCATCTAGTCTAGTACTGCTGGTCTAGGAATCATGGTGGTCATCTAGTTTTGTACTGCTGGTCTAGGAATCATGGTGGTCATCTAGTCTTGTACTGCTGGTCTCCTTATGACACGTGTTCATAATCAGAATGTCTATCAGTTTTCATTCATGTCAAGAAGCATCTCTTAGTAAAACATCATTTTTTAAATACATAGATTGGATCTTTGTCCCAAATGTCACCCTATTCCCTATTAGTTCACTACCGTTGACCAGGCCCATAGGGCTTTTGTGAAAAGTAGTGCACTACATAGGGAATAGGGCTCTGGTCTATAGTAGTACCGCTATATAGGGAATAGGGCTCTGGTCTATAGTAGTACCACTATATAGGGAATAGGGCTCTGGTCTAAAGTTGTGCACTAGATAGGGAATAGGAAGACACATCCATATACTGGGTCACATTATTTAGGTTAGCTGCTGTTCACTCTCAGTGCCTCCCTCTACCACTCATTAAAATCCAATAACTCTACTAACCACCTCTACACCCATCTAACATAGAACGTTCCTACTGGCCAACTAACCACCTCTACTCTCATCTACCATAGAACGTTCCTACTGGTCAACTAACCACCTCTACTCCCATCTACCATAGAACGTTCCTACTGGCCAACTAACCACCTCTACTCCCATCTACCATAGAACGTTCCTACTAACCACCTCTACTCCCATCTACCATAGAACGTTCCTACTGGTCAACTAACCAACTCTACTCCCATCTACCATAGAACGTTCCTACTGGCCAACTAACCACCTCTACTCCCATCAACCATAGAACGTTCCTACTAACCACCTCTACTCCCATCTACCATAGAACGTTCCTACTGGTCAACTAACCACCTCTACTCCCATCTACCATAGAACGTTCCTACTGGTCAACTAACCACCTCTACACCCATCTAACATAGAACGTTCCTACTAACCACCTCTACTCCCATCTACCATAGAACGTTCCTACTGGTCAACTAACCACCTCTACTCCCATCTACCATAGAACGTTCCTACTGGCCAACTAACCACCTCTACTCCCATCTACCATAGAACGTTCCTACTAACCACCTCTACTCCCACCTACCATAGAACGTTCCTACTAACCACCTCTACTCCCATCTACCATAGAACGTTCCTACTGGTCAACTAACCACCTCTACTCCCATCTACCATAGAACGTTCCTACTGGCCAACTAACCACCTCTACTCCCATCTACCATAGAACGTTCCTACTGTCCAACTAACCACCTCTACTCCCATCTACCATAGAACGTTCCTACTGGTCAACTAACCACCTCTACTCCCATCTACCATAGAACGTTCCTACTGGCCAACTAACCACCTCTACTCCCATCTACCATAGAACGTTCCTACTGGCCAACTAACCACCTCTACTCCCATCTACCATAGAACGTTCCTACTGGTCAACTAACCACCTCTACTCCCATCTAACATAGAACGTTCCTACTGGTCAACTAACCACCTCTACTCCCATCTACCATAGAACGTTCCTACTGGCCAACTAACCACCTCTACTCCCATCTACCATAGAACGTTCCTACTAACCACCTCTACTCCCATCTACCATAGAACGTTCCTACTGGCCAACTAACCACCTCTACTCCCATCTACCATAGAACGTTCCTACTAACCACCTCTACTCCCATCTACCATAGAACGTTCCTACTAACCACCTCTACTCCCATCTACCATAGAACGTTCCTACTAACCACCTCTACTCCCATCTACCATAGAACGTTCCTACTAACCACTTCTACTCCCATCTACCATAGAATGTACCCTACTGGCCAACCACCCTCTATATAGCTCCAGCTATCACCAGACAGACCTGGATCAAATACTTCTAAATACTTGAGCTGATTCTGTTTGCCTTGTTCAATGACACCAACAGAATAGTCCCAAAAGTGCAAACCCACCAAGCTGAATCACGCGCACCTCAAAATACTTGGAAATACCTTTTAAAATTATTTCCCCAGTCTTTTCTCAAATATGAAGTATTTAAAAGTATTTTTAGACACAGTTATGTACTTTTTTGGCCAGATCTGGTTTTGGCTCTTATCACGTTGTCCAGTGTTATCACAGTCCGTCACATTAAAGCCTGTTGACACCAAGCTGCCTCTTACTTCAACACAGTGCATGGCTTTCTACTTCATTCATATAGTCCCAACCAAAATGATGATTATGCCTTACTAGGTCGTAGCTAGGTCATTATTATTATTATTAGTAGTAGTAGTAGATATCTGTTCTGCTGAGGTCTGCTTGTTCCATATTAACGCCTTCATGTATATCCTCTCTCTCTCTATAAGCCACCTGCTTTAGGCAGAGGAACAGTGATGTGTGTAAATGTTGAGGCTCCCAGATCTGTCTCTAATGTAGTGATATTACTATAGCCTGGTTACTATAGCCTGGTCCCAGATCTGTCTCTAATGTAGTGATATTACTATAGCCTGGTCTCAGATCTGTCTCTAATGTAGTGATATTACTGTAGCCTGGTCTCAGGTCTGCCTCTAATGTAGTGATATTACTATATAACCATGTTGTACATGACAGTTCCATATGGAGTTGGGAAGAGAGCACAAACAGACTGGCACCCAGGCTAATATTACTACCACCAGAAATAGAGCTAAAATGACATTCCTGATGGCACTAATGTCACTACATATCCTGTGGGTAGGATGGGTGGGATGTTTACGTACAAAACCGATGCCAGGGTTGGGGTGAATTCCATTTAAATTCCAGTCAATTCTGGAAGTTCGAATTTCTCTTTTCAATGAAAACATTTTTTTGTGATTTTTTTAAACTTTTTACGAATTGAAATGGAATTTGACGCCGACCCTGGCGCGCGCGTCCGAGAGGCAGGAAACTGACGGGGTTGGCTTACAATCGTAGGATTATAGGACAACGTGTAAACTATATTTAGTCTCAAAAAATTTTATTGAAAAAAACATAAATCAGTTTACATCATCGTTGTAACGTTGCCAGGTAACCCATCGATTGTTCCACTGCTCCATCACTGATGTAGGACGGAGTTTCCTGCTAAGTCACGTTACTAATATTTCAGAGTTAGCCTGGTTAAACCAGACTCGAGTGCTGCGCTCACCATCTGAAACAACAGTGAAATGTAGCCAAATCAGTTGTGATTCCAGGCTAATTCAGTGTGTTCTGTTGAACTCCTACCGTATCTGTACCTGTGTGTGATGGTGGTATTGTAACCATGGAAATATAGCGCTTGAGGCCCCGTGTGTGTGTGTGTGTGCGTGTGCGTGTGTATAGAAGCAAAGGTAGGTAGGTAGCTGTTGAGTGTGCGAGTCCGTCTGACAGTACCAATGGCGTTATCTAACAGACGGTACTGTCAGCCTGTCAACACACAACTAGGGCACCATATTCCCTATCTAGTGCCCTACTGTTGACCAGGGCCCATAGGGATCTGGTGAAAAGTAGTGCACTATATAGGATACCATTTCGGACTAGCAGTCTATGGAAGTGTAGAGAAGTGATTGTTTTTTGTCCTCGTTTGAAAATTGATTTCAAGCCTTCTCATATACCTCCATTGTTTTTTTGTTTTTTTTTTGGTTCATGATTGTTGTTGAACTATAATGAAACGCTGTCACTATAACTGATTGTAATTCCATTGTAAAACATTTGAAAAGTCAAACGATGTAATTTCAATGCATTTGGAGGATTATGTGTGTGTGTGTGGGGGGGAGGGGGAGGGTGTATTCGAAACGGACAGTTTTATGTTTTGTACAGATTGATCAATTGTATAATTGTGTTTTTGTTTAATCTTAAGTTATCAATACATCTTAATAAAACGCACCGGTCATAAACATTTCAACTCTCTCAGTTGGTATTTATATACAAAGGCCGAATAACATTTAATTTGGTAACAAATTATCTGACCATATTTTCTGTCAAGGAATATATGGCGAGCAGCACGGCTACACTGAAATTCCAATTCTCTTCAATGCTTTTCATTTAGGAAAATGTGAAATTGGAAAAAAAAATAGCAGCGAGCAGCAATGAACGGGGTTCACAGGATGACAGAAAGGACACCAGATCAGTTGGATAACAAAGCAGGCACTCTATCATGTAGGAACTACCTTCCTTTATGTGCCATCCAGTGAAAGCATTACCGTGGTTATCTCAATACCACAAGGGTGATGCAAGTGAAGTTTAGTCTAGTAATGTAGGTTGGTTATTTTGAATGAAGCAGGTAATCATTCTTAAAGCTATTCCTTCATGTATTGAGTGTTATAAATGCCGACTGGGCAAAAAGGAAACAATATGTGATAATACAGAAATACTAATCAAGATATTTCATATGGTTTACCTTCATCATTTAAATCTGACATTAATTTGCATGAAACAAAGTCCACTTGATCAATAGGTATTCCTCTAGATCCACTGGTGCCAATGACATCTATAGTGGTGCCTATGAGATCTATAGTGGTGCCTATGAGATATATAGTGGTGCCAATGACATCTATAGTGGTGCCAATGACATCTATAGTGGTGCCAATGACATCTATAGTGGTGCCAATGACATCTATAGTGGTGCCAATGACATCTATAGTGGTGCCAATTACATCTATAGTGGTGCCAATGACATCTATAGTGGTGCCAATGACATCTATAGTGGTGCCAATGACATCTATAGTGGTGCCAATAACATCTATAGTGGTGCCAATAACATCTATAGTGGTGCCAATGACATCTATAGTGGTGCCAACTGGTCTGCCATCTAAGGTTGCAGTGACTTTATATTCACACAGCTTCTAAGGACATATACATTAGGTTTACATACCAAATTTCATGGCCCCTTGTCCATTAGGTTCAATTCTTATAGCCCTGGTGTGATACGCTATACCACTGGTGTGATACACCGTGTCTGTCCATCTACTGGTATAGTGTGTCCATCTAGTGGTATAGTGTGTCTGTCCATCTACTGGTATAGTGTGTCTGTCCATCTAGTGGTATAGTGTGTCTGTCCATCTAGTGGTATAGCGTGTCTGACTTTGAATGCAGTAAGTAATCATTCTCAGATTCATTTGAATATAATTCATTGAGTCTATATACCAAAATCTGGAGTCAATCTGACACATTTTTTAATGAGAAGATGTTTAAAGTATTTTAGCATTAGCATATGTGCTAACATACATATTATATAGGTACAGTGTGGCCATATTTGATGTTGCAGCAAAACAAAACGAAATCTCCAAACCATTAAAGATACAAAGAGTCTACATACAAAATGTGGAGTGAATCTGACGTCATGGTTTTATTTTATTTTTTATTTCACCTTTATGTAACCAGGTGGGCAAGTTGAGAACAAGTTCTCATTTACAACTGAGACCTGGCCGAGATAAAGCAAAGCAGTTCGACACAAACAACAACACAGAGTTACACATGGAGTAAAACAAACATACAGTCAATAATACAGTATAAACAAGTCTATATACGATGTGAGCAAATGAGGTGAGATAAGGGAGGTAAAGGCAAAAAAAGGCCATGGTGGCAAAGTAAATACAATATAGCAAGTAAAACACTGGAATGGTAGATTTGCAATGGAAGAATGTGCAAAGTAGAAATAAAAATAATGGGGTGCAAAGGAGCAAAATAAATAAATAAATTAAATACAGTAGGGAAAGAGGTAGTTGTTTGGGCTAAATTATAGGTGGGCTATGTACAGGTGCAGTAATCTGTGAGCTGCTCTGACAGTTGGTGCTTAAAGCTAGTGAGGGAGATAAGTGTTTCCAGTTTCAGAGATTTTTGTAGTTCGTTCCAGTCATTGGCAGCAGAGAACTGGAAGGAGAGGCGGCCAAAGAAAGAATTGCTTTTGGGGGTGACTAGAGAGATATACCTGCTGGAGCGTGTGCTACAGGTGGGAGATGCTATGGTGACCAGCGAGCTGAGATAAGGGGGGACTTTACCTAGCAGGGTCTTGTAGATGACATGGAGCCAGTGGGTTTGGCGACGAGTATGAAGTGAGGGCCAGCCAACGAGAGCGTACAGGTCGCAATGGTGGGTAGAATATGGGGCTTTGGTGACAAAACGGATTGCACTGTGATAGACTGCATCCAATTTGTTGAGTAGGTTATTGGAGGCTATTTTGTAAATGACATCGCCAAAGTCGAGGATTGGTAGGATGGTCAGTTTTACAAGGGTATGTTTGGCAGCATGAGTGAAGGATGCTTTGTTGCGAAATAGGAAGCCAATTCTAGATTTAACTTTGGATTGGAGATGTTTGATATGGGTCTGGAAGGAGAGTTTACAGTCTAACCAGACACCTAAGTATTTGTAGTTGTCCACGTATTCTAAGTCAGAGCCGTCCAGAGTAGTGATGTTGGACAGGCGGGCAGGTGCAGGTAGCGATCGGTTGAAGAGCATGCATTTAGTTTTACTTGTATTTAAGAGCAATTGGAGGCCACAGAAGGAGAGTTGTATGGCATTGAAGCTTGCCTGGAGGGTTGTTAACACAGTGTCCAAAGAAGGGCCAGAAGTATACAGAATGGTGTCGTCTGCGTAGAGGTGGATCAGAGACTCACCAGCAGCAAGAGCGACCTCATTGATGTATACAGAGAAGAGAGTCGGTCCAAGAATTGAAACCTGTGGCACCCCCATAGAGACTGCCAGAGGTCCGGACAGCAGACCCTCCGATTTGACACACTGAACTCTATCAGAGAAGTAGTTGGTGAACCAGGCGAGGCAATCATTTGAGAAACCAAGGCTGTCGAGTCTGCCGATGAGGATGTGGTGATTGACAGAGTCAAAAGCCTTGGCCAGATCAATGAATACGGCTGCACAGTAATGTTTCTTATCGATGGCGGTTAAGATATCATTTAGGACCTTGAGCGTGGCTGAGCTGCACCCATGACCAGCTCTGAAACCAGATTGCATAGCAGAGAAGGTATGGTGAGATTCGAAATGGTCAGTAATCTGTTTGTTGACTTGGCTTTCGAAGACCTTAGAAAGGCATGGTATGATAGATATAGGTCTGTAGCACTTTGGGTCAAGAGTGTCCCCCCCTTTGAAGAGGGGGATGACCGCAGCTGCTTTCCAATCTTTGGGATTGGTTCATGAGGAGAAGATGATTGCAGCTCATTTTGAGCTTTAGTGTTGAATGAGTTGTTAATCATTTCCTTTTTTCTTATGTATCAATATCAAATTCAGTGAGTTTCATCCGTGACAGCGATGCGTTTTCAAGTTGATAGCCCTGACTGTGGACTGGATTCACAGTGGGTTTAAATTTACAGGTGAAATCAGATTTTTAGATATGTCAATAACTCCGCCATCTCTTAACCAATCCCTCAGCTTTTCTCAAACTACGACATGTACCATGGGTCTACAATTCTAATTTGGTGTCATTTTGGACCTATGGTTCATGAGAAGACTACTTTTATTACAGTATTTTTATGAATATTTTTGCATGTTAACATACAGTATGTGCTAACATGCATCTATCTACTGGTATAGTGTGTCTGTCCATCTACTGGTATAGTGTGTCTGTCCATATACTGGTATAGTGTGTCTGTCCATCTACTGGTATAGTGTGTCCATCTACTGGTATAGTGTGTCCATCTACTGGTATAGTGTTAGAATGCATCAGCTTTATTTTCTCCAAGTCTTCAGGGACTATATTGATCCAAAGACCACATCTGAAGTGAATCTGACTTTTAGTCCAGGAGAATAAGATGTCGTATTATTATTTAAAGGGTTAGCGTTACAAAGTCAAAGAAGAAGTGACTTGTTAATAGTTTCCTTTATTTCTTAAAGATCTCAATGCCAAACTTAACATGGTTCATCACGGTAATGACCCTAAAACATGTTTCCTGATTGATCAATAACTCAGCCATCTCTTAACCAATCCCTTAGTCAAACCAAGTTGATGTAATATACCATACAAACACAATGTCTTATTTGGTCTTATGGTTCATGAGAAAACCTTTTTTTTCTTCTGAAGTTTTCCAAAATGTCCAAGATGGAGAAAAATCCTTATGGGTCCTTGAGGCAAATTGGTTTAGCAGGAGTAACAACACCTACATACAAAGTTTCAAGTCTCAAGGTCAAACGGGGCGACTCATATCAGGGTTGAAGTGAGACTTCTTATAACAGCGCCACCTACAGGCCAGTCTGTGCCATTCTTTCACCAAGTCACTCATGGGCTCTAGTGTCTTGTGTGCCAAATTAGAACACAAATAGTTACCTTATCTATTGAGTTATTTGAACAAGTCAAGACACCAACAATGTGTATACAGTAGAGAACAATACGTTTGACAGCCAACGATCTATTTTGGTTGATCCTGAAGGATTACAACTGATTATGGAAGACCCCCATAATCAGTTGTAATCCTTCAGGGTTTCTTCTTCTAAAGACCCCCATAATCAGTTGTAATCCTTCAGGGTTTCTTCTTCTAAAGACCCCCATAATCAGTTGTAATCCTTCAGGGTTTCTTCTTCTAAAGACCCCCACCCTTTATTATGTTGTTATTAGGTTGCTTACGTGCCATTGTACTAATGCTCACTGTATAGCTGAATATTGAGGTCTCTGTCTGTGTCTAGCTCTCTGCCAAAACCCGCAGCCCGGCCTCTGTGAGAGAAGGTGAGAAAAGGGGACTGAGGGTGACAGCGAGACACAGAGAAGACGGCGTCTGGTTTTTCTCTGAAACAAGGGCAGATTTTGTATACCGCTGAGACAGGTTCTCAGAAACTCTGTGTTTAGAATAACTTGGTCTTTTAGCTGCACATGCAGGGTTTTGGACATAGGAGGTCACACCGTAAGGTGGAGGTCACACCATAAGGTGGAGGTCTGAACATAAGGTGGAGGTCACACCGTAAGGTGGAGGTCACACCATAAGGTGGAGGTCTGAACATAAGGTGGAGGTCACACCATAAGGTGGAGGTCTGAACATAAGGTGGAGGTCACACCATAAGGTGGAGGTCACACCATAAGGTGGAGGTCTGAACATAAGGTGGAGGTCACACCATAAGGTGGAGGTCTGAACATAAGGTGGAGGTCACACCATAAGGTGGAGGTCACACCATAAGGTGGAGGTCACACCATAAGGTGGAGGTCTGACCATAAGGTGGAGGTCACACCATAAGGTGGAGGTCTGACCATAAGGTGGAGGTCACACCATAAGGTGGAGGTCTGACCATAAGGTGGAGGTCACACCATAAGGTGGAGGTCACACCATAAGGTGGAGGTCACACCGTAAGGTCGAGGTCTGACCATAAGGTGGAGATCACACCATAAGGTGGAGGTCACACCGTAAGGTCGAGGTCTGACCGACCATAAGGTGGAGGTCACATCATAAGGTGGAGGTCTGACCATAAGGTTTGATCTCGGGTATATGAGATCCTGTCGTTCATTTGTATGGTGCAGAACTCAGGAGAGACATCAGTTGTATGTGTGATGTTTGATCTTTGACTTCTGTCTACAGCTGTAATTTGATCAAAATTGTTATTATTTATAAGTGCACGTTTTGAGTGTTCCTCATTTGTTAAGTAAAAAACAAAGCCCAGAAAAGTGGAACCAACAACCCAGGTGAGCAGTAAGTCACAGTAGAGACAACTCTTATCCAGAGCAACTAGGGTTATGTGCGAACCTAATCAGTTCGGGATTCGAACCAGCGACCTTCCCGGTTACTGGTCCGCTAGGCTACATACCTCCCCCAGACAAGACAACACTCCCCTCTAGCCCTGAGCTATGGCATCTTTATTGAAGTTGAAAACACTTTAAAAGAGGAACAGGTCAAAGCAGCGTTGGGTACTACTAGGTTACAACAGACTGTGGCAATACTAGAATATGTTCCAAATGGCACCCTAGTCTTTTAGTAGTGAACCACTTTTGACCAGTGCTCTGGTGCAACTATGAAGGGAGTAGGGTGCGAGTTGGGACGTACCTCTTATCCGTTATGAGGAGAAATATCAACTAACAAACTAACAAAGCCATGAGGAGAGAAAATAATACTGTCAATACTGTCTTGTGTACGATTGTCCTGTTACTCATGTTGGGCCCAATTCAGACATGGATATGTTGTCTTAAAGTCCATGTTAAGTGTTTACTTACCTCAGGTCTGAATCGGGCCTGTTATAAACATGTCATTGTTATTGGCTGAATTGGTGAAATATCCATGTAGAGACAGAGATCAACGTAATAGTTCTGTCATTATCACATTGGATTGTGTCACAGGGTGTAAGTATACTATATATAATCATTACAGCGTTGCTATAACTTTAAAATGGTGATGCGCATCGTTCACAAAACATTAACTGGTTTCTCTACAATGGTGCTACATTTGGAAATGGGACTTCTGAATCTCCAGGGAACATTTTGGCAGCATAACTACTTCTTAAACAGTTGTCTGTTTCCTTCGTGTCTCTGCATATTCCTGTAAAGCAGTTCAACTAGGACTCATTCCCGTGGTCAAAACGGCCAGTGGGTAAATATGGGTAAAGTCTATGAAATAACAGTTTGTTTGTACCAAATAGTTTAACAATGACATTCGGGGGTATTCTCTGTATACTACTATACTTATAGATTCATGCACATTTACCAGCATTACACAACATAAAGTCACTAACACTACTGTAAAACGCCAACATTAAATTCCTTAACTTTATATACAATAAATACAAAAAGATAACTTTTCCCAAAAGAGAAAATATAGACCCGTTAAAGGATCATAAAAATATAAACATGAAATCAGCAAAGATGTGTCAAAATGAGTTGTAGAAGATAAGCGTTTTTTTTTTTTATAGATATATATATTTTTATACAGTATATAACCATGGGTCGTATTCATTAGTGCACACCGTTGAAAAACGTTTTGCAAATGGAACACGAAAAGGTAGTGCCTCCCTGTTTCAGTCCGTTGTCTTCTTTCAAAGACGTCGGTGTCTAATTAATACAATCCTGGTTTGTCTGAGAACTGTCATCGTCTCTTCTCCTTCATCTACAGTTATATGAGTGTTAGCTGTGTTGCTGGCGATATCAATATACAATAGAACAGGGAATCCAAGCCCAGTCTGTCCCCATTCAGGTCCTGTAATGACTGTCTCTTATTACTTCTCCAGTCCCCTGCCTGATAGAAAGGCAGATCTAATGCCATTTTGATGATGCTCCAAGCTGGTCTCATCTGAGACAGTTGTTGGTTTCTCTTCCTCTAGGGACAGCCTGTTTGGTTCCTGGTGGTTTTGTCCTCCTCTAGGGACAGCCTGGTTGGTTTCTGGTGGTTTTGTCCTCCTCTAGGGACAGCCTGGTTGGTTTCTGGTGGTTTTGTCCTCCTCTAGTGGCAGCCTGGTTGGTTTCTGGTGGTTTTGTCCTCCTCTAGGGACAGCCTGATGGTTCCTGGTGGTTTTGTCCTCCTCTAGGGACAGCCTGGCTGGTCCCTGGTGGTTTTGTCCTCCTCTAGGGACAGCCTGGCTGGTTCCTGGTGGTTTTGTCCTCCTCTAGGGGCAGCCTAGTTGGTTCCTGGTGGGTTTGTCCTCCTCTAGGGACAGCCTGGTTGGTTCCTGGTGGTTTTGTCCTCCTCTAGGGACAGCCTGGTTGGTTCCTGGTGGTTTTGTCCTCCTCTAGGGGCAGCCTGGTTGGTTCCTGGTGGGTTTGTCCTCCTCTAGGGGCAGCCTGGTTGGTTCCTGGTGGGTTTGTCCTCCTCTAGGGACAGCCTGGTTGGTTCTCTGGTCACCCAATCCAGGCATGGAATAGAATCATTGAGCCAGGCATGACTATATATCGGTCCATGATATTTTGTGTTCATGACTCCACTGGTCTGTTTCATAGTGTGCATGTGTCTGTCCTTCCTTCCTTTCCTAGGATGTGTGTGTGTGTCCTTCCTTCCTTTCCTAGGATGTGTGTGTGTGTGTCCTTCCTTCCTTTCCTAAGATGTGTGTGTGTGTCCTTCCTTCCTTCCCTAGGATGTGTGTGTGTGTGTCCTTCCTTCCTTTCCTAGGATGTGTGTGTGTGTGTCCTTCCTTCCTTCCCTAGGATGTGTGTGTGTCCTTCCTTCCTTCCCTAGGATGTGTGTGTGTCCTTCCTTCCTTCCCTAGGATGTGTGTGTGTGTCCTTCCTTCCTTCCCTAGGATGTGTGTGTGTGTCCTTCCTTCCTTCCCTAGGATGTGTGTGTGTGTCCTCCCTTCCTTCCCTAGGATGTGTGTGTGTGTCCTTCCTTCCCTAGGATGTGTGTGTGTGTCCTTCCTTCCTTCCCTAGGATGTGTGTGTGTGTCCTCCCTTCCTTCCCTAGGATGTGTGTGTGTGTGTCCTTCCTTCCTTCCCTAGGATGTGTGTGTGTGTCCTTCCTTCCTTCCCTAGGATGTGTGTGTGTGTCCTTCCTTCCTTCCCTAGGATGTGTGTGTGTGTCCTTCCTTCCTTTCCTAGGATGTGTGTGTGTGTCCTTCCTTCCTTTCCTAGGATGTGTGTGTGTGTGTGTGTGTGTGTGTATGCGTCTGTCCTTCCTTCCTTTCCTAGGATGTGTGTGTCCTCCACCGAGCCAGAGTGTAAACAAAGAGGGTACCACACATCTCCTGTAGTTATATGACTTCCCAGTGTCTTCCTCAGACACTTCACATAGCTGTAATATATTACACGTTCAGTATGCTTTACACAGCAGTGAGTCCACACGTTAGTGAGTCCACACGTTAGTGAGTCCACACGTTAGTGAGTCCACACGTTAGTGAGTCCACACGTTAGTGAGTCCACACGTTAGTGAGTCCACACGTTAGTGAGTCCACACGTTAGTGAGTCCACACGTTAGTGAGTCCACACAGCAGTGAGTCCACACGTTAGTGAGTCCACACAGCAGTGAGTCCACACGTTAGTGAGTCCACACGTTAGTGAGTCCACACGGCAGTGAGTCCACACGGTAGTGAGTCCACACGGCAGTGAGTCCACACGGTAGTGAGTCCACACAGTAGTGAGTCCACACAGTAGTGAGTCCACACGGTAGTGAGTCCACACGGTAGTGAGTCCACACAGCAGTGAGTCCACACAGCAGTGAGACCACACAGAGCTTCTGTTGGTATATCATCTAGTATGTCCACTAACATTGATGTTGCACTGGTACTTTGTCTCTATAGTCACATTACAATCTTTATCCGCAACCCCAGGTGGAGCAGACCGTGCCCCAACAGTAAGTCATAGGTCTAAGGTCGCGGCCCAGTGTTCGGGAGTGGTCTGTCTATAGCAGGGAGCTGGTAGGGCTGCCGGGCAAGGGTGGGCTGTGGCTCTGGTGGCTGTGCTCCTGGCTGTGTGTAGGGCTGTAGCTCTGGCTGTGTCTCAGGGGCAGCAGGTCGTAGTGGCTGGGGATGTGGCTGTTCCTGGGGAGGTCGTACGGGTTCTGAGGGTACGTGGGAACCACCACACCGTTACAGCCCTGGAGAACACTCACCTTGGGTTCTAAAGGGGGGGTGGAGGGATAGAGATAGGGGGGTGGAGGGATAGAGATAGGGGGGTGGAGGGATAGAGATAGGGGGATGGAGGGATATAGATAGGGGGGTGGAGGGATAGAGATAGGGGGGTGGAGGGATATAGATAGGGGGATGGAGGGATAGAGATAGGGGGGTGGAGGGATATAGATAGGGGGATGGAGGGATAGAGATAGAGGGATGGAGGGATAGAGATAGGGGGATGGAGGGATAGAGATAGAGGGATGGAGGGATAGAGATAGGGGGATGGAGGGATAGAGATAGGGGGATGGAGGGATATAGATGGAGGGATGGAGGGATATAGATAGGGGGATAGAGATAGGGGATAGAGGGATGGAGGGATAGAGATGAGGGATAGAGATAGGGGGATGGAGGGATAGAGATAGGGGGATGGAGGGATAGAGATAGAGGGATGGAGGGATAGAGATAGGGGGATGGAGGGATAGAGATAGGGGGATGGAGGGATATAGATAGGGGATGGAGGGATATAGATAGGGGGATGGAGGGATAGAGATAGAGGGATGGAGGGATAGAGATAGGGGGATGGAGGGATAGAGATAGAGGGATGGAGGGATAGAGATAGGGGGATGGAGGGATAGAGATAGGGGGATGGAGGGATATAGATGGAGGGATGGAGGGATATAGATAGGGGGATAGAGATAGGGGATAGAGGGATGGAGGGATAGAGATGAGGGGATGGAGGGATAGAGATAGGGGGATGGAGGGATAGAGATCGGGGGATGGAGGGATAGAGGGATATAGATAGGGGGATGGAGGGATAGAGATAGGGGGATGAAGGGATATAGATAGGGGGATGGAGGGATAGAGATAGGGGGATGGAGGGATGGATAAAGGGGGATTGAGGGATATAGATAGGGGGATGGAGGGATGGATATAGGGGGATGGAGGGATATAGATAGGGGTATGGAGGGATGGATATAGGGGGATGGAGGGATATAGATAGGGGGATGGAGGGATATAGATAGAGGGATGGAGGGATATAGATAGGGGGATGGAGGGATATAGATAGAGGGATGGAGGGATATAGATAGGGGGATGGAGGGATAGAGATAGGGGGATGGAGGGATAGAGATCGGGGGATGGAGGGATATAGATAGGGGGATCGAGGGATATAGATAGGGGGATGGAGGGATAGAGGGATATAGATAGGGGGATGAAGGGATATAGATAGGGGGATGGAGGGATAGAGATAGGGGGATGGAGGGATGGATATAGGGGGATTGAGGGATATAGATAGGGGGATGGAGGGATGGATATAGGGGGATGGAGGGATATAGATAGGGGGATGGAGGGATGGATATAGGGGGATGGAGGGATATAGATAGGGGGATGGAGGGATATAGATAGAGGGATGGAGGGATATAGATAGGGGGATGGAGGGATAGAGATAGGGGGATGGAGGGATAGAGATAGAGGGATGGAGGGATATAGATAGGGGGATGGAGGGATATAGATAGGGGGATGGAGGGATATATATAGGGGGATGGAGGGATAGAGATAGAGGGATGGAGGGATATAGATAGGGGGATGGAGGGATATAGATAGGGGGATGGAGGGATATAGATAGGGGGATGGAGGGATATAGATAGAGGGATGGAGGGATAGAGATAGGGGGATGGAGGGATAGAGATAGAGGGATGGAGGGATATAGATAGGGGGATGGAGGGATATAGATAGGGGGATGGAGGGATATAGATAGGGGGATGGAGGGATATAGATAGGGGGATGGAGGGATAGAGATAGGGGGATAGAGGGATGGAGGGATATAGATAGGGGGATGGAGGGATGTAGATAGGGGGATCGAGGGATAGAGATAGGGGGATAGAGGGATGGAGGGATATAGATAGAGGGATGGAGGGATATAGATAGGGGGATGGAGGGATAGAGATAGGGGGATAGAGGGATGGAGGGATATAGATAGAGGGATGGAGGGATATAGATAGGGGGATGGAGGGATATAGATAGGGGGATGGAGGGATATAGATAGGGGGATGGAGGGATAGAGATAGGGGGATAGAGGGATGGAGGGATATAGATAGGGGGATGGAGGGATGTAGATAGGGGGATGGAGGGAGAAGAGAGAAAGAGAGGCTTGAACTTTTCTGACTAATCAAAGTGATCATTCAAACACTTCATACAAGTGTCCTCCACAATAACCCCCTCAGACAGAGAGAGGGAGAGAACAGACAGACAACATAATAACCCTAACCCTAACCCTCCACAATAACCCCCTCAGACAGAGAGAGAGAGAGAACAGACAGACAACAGACAAAGACAACAGACAGAG
The DNA here is from genome assembly GCF_013265735.2 of Oncorhynchus mykiss. NCBI lineage: Eukaryota > Metazoa > Chordata > Actinopteri > Salmoniformes > Salmonidae > Oncorhynchus > Oncorhynchus mykiss. Next base: position 92,411,250 of record NC_048570.1, on the reverse strand, counting down.
ACAACAGACTGAAACAACAGACATAGACAACAGACTGATAACCAGTCAGTTACACAGAAAAACAAATTCCTCATGAGCTCATCTTCTCCAGAATTAAGGGGATGTCGATGACCCTACATCCCCCGTAACTCACCCACATCATAGACGTTCTTGCTGGAGGTGTGTGTGGTGGTGGTGGTGACTATAGCAGAGGAGCAGTAGGACATCTACATTACTATATATCTATAACTCACCCAGTAGGACATCTACATTACTATATATCTATAACTCACCCAGTAGGACATCTACATTACTATATATCTATAACTCACCCAGTAGGACATCTACATTACTATATATCTATAACTCACCCAGTAGGACATCTACATAACTATATATCTATAACTCACCCAGTAGGACATCTACATTACTATATATCTATAACTCACCCAGTAGGACATCTACATTACTATATATCTATAACTCACCCAGTAGGACATCTACATTACTATATATCTATAACTCACCCAGTAGGACATCTACATTACTATATATCTATAACTCACCCAGTAGGACATCTACATTACTATATATCTATAACTCACCCAGTAGGACATCTACATTACTATATATCTATAACTCAACCAGTAGGACATCTACATAACTATATATCTATAACTCACCCAGTAGGACATCTACATTACTATATATCTATAACTCACCCAGTAGGACATCTACATTACTATATATCTATAACTCACCCAGTAGGACATCTACATTACTATATATCTATAACTCACCCAGTAGGACATCTACATTACTATATATCTATAACTCACCCAGTAGGACATCTACATTACTATATATCTATAACTCACCCAGTAGGACATCTACATTACTATATATCTATAACTCACCCAGTAGGACATCTACATTACTATATATCTATAACTCACCCAGTAGGACATCTACATTACTATATATCTATAACTCACCCAGTAGGACATCTACATAACTATATATCTATAACTCACCCAGTAGGACATCTACATTACTATATATCTATAACTCACCCAGTAGGACATCTACATTACTATATATCTATAACTCACCCAGTAGGACATCTACATTACTATATATCTATAACTCACCCAGTAGGACATCTACATTACTATATATCTATAACTCACCCAGTAGGACATCTACATAACTATATATCTATAACTCACCCACGTCATAGACGTTCTTGCTGGAGGTGTGTGTGGCGGTGGTGGTGACTATAGCAGAGGAGCAGTAGGACATCTACATAACTATATATCTATAACTCACCCAGTAGGACATCTACATTACTATATATCTATAACTCACCCAGTAGGACATCTACATTACTATATATCTATAACTCATCCAGTAGGACATCTACATTACTATATATCTATAACTCACCCAGTAGGACATCTACATGACTATATATCTATAACTCACCCAGTAGGACATCTACATAACTATATATCTATAACTCACCCAGTAGGACATCTACATAACTATATATCTATAACTCACCCAGTAGGACATCTACATTACTATATATCTATAACTCACCCAGTAGGACATCTACATTACTATATATCTATAACTCACCCAGTAGGACATCTACATTACTATATATCTATAACTCACCCAGTAGGACATCTACATTACTATATATCTATAACTCACCCAGTAGGACATCTACATTACTATATATCTATAACTCACCCAGTAGGACATCTACATTACTATATATCTATAACTCACCCACATCATAGACGTTCTTGCTGGTGGTGTGTGTGGTGGTGGTGGTGACTATAGCAGAGGAGCAGTAGGACATCTACATAACTATATATCTATAACTCACCCAGTAGGACATCTACATAACTATATATCTATAACTCACCCAGTAGGACATCTACATTACTATATATCTATAACTCACCCAGTAGGACATCTACATAACTATATATCTATAACTCATCCAGTAGGACATCTACATTACTATATATCTATAACTCACCCAGTAGGACATCTACATAACTATATATCTATAACTCATCCAGTAGGACATCTACATAACTATATATCTATAACTCACCCAGTAGGACATCTACATTACTATATATCTATAACTCACCCAGTAGGACATCTACATTACTATATATCTATAACTCACCCAGTAGGACATCTACATAACTATATATCTATAACTCACCCAGTAGGACATCTACATTACTATATATCTATAACTCACCCAGTAGGACATCTACATAACTATATATCTATAACTCACCCAGTAGGACATCTACATAACTATATATCTATAACTCACCCACGTCATAGACGTTCTTGCTGGAGGTGTGTGTGGCGGTGGTGGTGGTGACTATAGCAGAGGAGCAGTAGGACATCTACATAACTATATATCTATAACTCACCCAGTAGGACATCTACATTACTATATATCTATAACTCACCCAGTAGGACATCTACATTACTATATATCTATAACTCACCCAGTAGGACATCTACATAACTATATATCTATAACTCACCCAGTAGGACATCTACATTACTATATATCTATAACTCACCCACGTCATAGACGTTCTTGCTGGAGGTGTGTGTGGCGGTGGTGGTGGTGACTATAGCAGAGGAGCAGTAGGACATCTACATAACTATATATCTATAACTCACCCACGTCATAGACGTTCTTGCTGGAGGTGTGTGTGGCGGTGGTGGTGGTGACTATAGCAGAGGAGCAGTAGGACATCTACATAACTATATATCTATAACTCACCCAGTAGGACATCTACATTACTATATATCTATAACTCACCCAGTAGGACATCTATATATCTATAACTCACCCACGTCATAGACGTTCTTGCTGGAGGTGTGTGTGGTGGTGGTGTTGACTATAGCAGAGGAGCAGTAGGACATCTACATTACTATATATCTATAACTCACCCAGTAGGACATCTACATTACTATATATCTATAACTCACCCAGTAGGACATCTACATAACTATATATCTATAACTCACCCAGTAGGACATCTACATAACTATATATCTATAACTCACCCAGTAGGACATCTACATTACTATATATCTATAACTCACCCAGTAGGACATCTACATAACTATATATCTATAACTCACCCAGTAGGACATCTACATTACTATATATCTATAACTCACCCAGTAGGACATCTACATTACTATATATCTATAACTCACCCAGTAGGACATCTACATAACTATATATCTATAACTCACCCAGTAGGACATCTACATAACTATATATCTATAACTCACCCAGTAGGACATCTACATTACTATATATCTATAACTCACCCAGTAGGACATCTACATGACTATATATCTATAACTCACCCAGTAGGACATCTACATGACTATATATCTATAACTCACCCACGTCATAGACGTTCTTGCTGGAGGTGTGTGTGGCGGTGACTATAGCAGAAGAGCAGTAGGACATGTCGTGGTGGACAGGACTCTTCATCTCTACATAGCTGCTCTCTGTGTGTTTACAGGCCACGGCCTGCGGGTCATTGATGGTGGCGTAGGGGTTCTCACTGTTCAGAGAGCAGGTGCTGGACAGTGAACCCTTCATGTAGTCTGACAAAAACAAATTGACACACTGAGAAGCAGGAAGACGGGAACACTTTTTTTTACCAAGGTGAAGGTATCTGTTAGCGAATGATTCTGATATCAGCAAGGACATTGTCAGCCTTTCAATGCATTCGCCAAATCAACATTGGGAGACGAATACAACATGAGATTACAATTCTACCCCAGGAGGTAAGACAGGTGAAAACTCTTATCCACTGACAACCTGTAGATAAACAATTAAAAACAGAGTACAGGGTAAATCACACAGGACACAACATTCACACTATTAGTAACATATCACAGTATAAAGCATTTAAATCCAAAAGTAGTGAGTTTGTTTATGGGGTGTTGTGTTAGTTAGAGACTGGAGGAGAGGAGGAGAGAGGAGTGTGTTAGGTAGAGACTGGAGGAGATGAGGAGAGGACCAGAGAGGACTGTGTTAGGTAGAGACTGGAGGAGAGGACCAGAGAGGAGTGTGTGAGACCATCACGAGGAAGGAACACACACAGAGGAGGAGATCACAGGCGTGCCCTGTGGAGAGAGAGAGACACAGAGGTCAAAACACACACATCAGTTCATACACATCAGTTTATACACAAACCAGAGTATGTGAGCGGTGCTGAGTGGTCTGAAATCCCGCTCATTGCTTACAGAGCGGTGTTGAGTGGTCTGAAATCCCGCTCACTGCTTACAGAGCGGTGGTGAGGGGTCTGAAATCCCGCTCACTGCTTACAGAGCGGTGGTGAGGGGTCTGAAATCCCGCTCACTGCTTACAGAGCGGTGGTGAGGGGTCTGAAATCCTGCTCATTGCTTACAGAGCGGTGGTGAGGGGTCTGAAATCCCGCTCACTGCTTACAGAGCGGTGCAATGCTCCGGCGCTCCACGCTCTTTCCAACCGCTCTGCTAAAAACCTCGCTCACAGGAAGAAGAAAAATACTAGCCGCTCCAAATTCCCTCCATTCTTAAAATCACCATTTAACCAAAACCCATCTATTGTTGTGACTTCCTGGACATACCATTTAACCAACACCCATCTATTGTTGTGACTTCCTGGACATACCATTTAACCAACACCCATTGATTGTTGTGACTTCCTGGACCTACCATTTAACCAACACTCATCTATTGTTGTGACTTCCTGGACCTACCATTTAACCAACACCCATCTATTGTTGTGACTTCCTGGACCTACCATTTAACCAACACTCATCTATTGTTGTGACTTCCTGGACCTACCATTTAACCAACACTCATCTATTGTTGTGACTTCCTGGACCTACCATTTAACCAACACCCATCTATTGTTGTGACTTCCTGGACCTACCATTTAACCAACACTCATCTATTGTTGTGACTTCCTGGACCTACCATTTAACCTACACCCATCTATTGTTGTGACTACCTGGACCTACCATTTAACCAACACCCATCTATTGTTGTGATTACAGCTGCAAGTCTCTTGGGGTAGGTCTCTATAAGTTTGGCACATCTAGCTACTGGGATTGTTGCCCATTCTTCAAGGCAAAACTGCTCCAGCTCCTTCAAGTTGGATGGGTTCCGCTGGTGCACAGCAATTTTTAAGTCATACAACAGATTCTCAATTGGATTGAGGTCTGGGCTTTGACTAGGCCATTCCAAGACATTTAAATGTTTCCCCTTAAACCACTCGAGTGTTGCTTTAGCAGTATGCTTAGGGTCATTGTCCTGCTGGAAGGTGAACCTCCGTCCCAGTCTCAAATCTCTGGAAGACTGAAACAGGTTTCCCTCAAGAATTTCCCTGTATTTAGCACCATCAGTCAGTCCTTCAATTCTGACCAGTTTCCCAGTCCCTGCCAATGAAAAACATCCACACAGCATGATGCTGCCACCACCATGCTTCACTGTGGGGATAGTGTTCTCGGGGTGATGAGAGTTGTTGGGTTTGCACCAAACATAGCGTTTTCCTTGATGGCCAAAAAGCTAAATTCTAGTCTCATCTGACCAGAGTACCTTCTTCCATATGTTTTGGGAGTCTCTCACATGCCTTTTTGGCGAACACCAAACGTGTTTGCTTATTTTTTTCTTTAAGCAATGGCTTTTTTCTGGCCACCCTTCTGTAAAGCCCAGCTCTGTGGAGTGTACGGCTTAAAGTGGTCCTATGCACAGATACTCCAATCTCCGCTGTGGAGATTTGCAGCGCCTTCAGGGTTATCTTTGGTCTCTTTGTTGCCTCTCTGATTAATGCCCTCCTTGCCTGGTTCATGAGTTTTGGTGGGCGGCCCAGGTTTGTTGTGGGGTTTCATAGCAGAGGGGGTGAATACTGTATGCACGCACCACTTTTCAGTTTTTTTATTATCTTGACATTTTTCAACAAGTACATTTTTTCATTTGACTATTTTGTGTTTGTCCATTACATGAACTCCAAATAAAAATATATTTAAATTACAGGTTGTAATGCAACAACTGTAGGCAGCAGCCTCTCTGAGTTAGTGATTGCTGTTTAGCAGCCTGAAGACCTTGAGATAGAAGCTGTTCTTCAGTCTCTCCGTCCCAGCTTTGATGCACCTGTACCGACCTCGCCTTCTGGATGGTAGCGGTGTGAACAGGAAGTGGCTCGGGTGGTTGTTGTCCTTGATGATCTTTTTGACTTTTTTTTTTTGACTATACAAATGCATGCTGGGACAGGCATGCCCTGAGCTCATGAAGAGAGCGCTGCTGGAGAGGTACTGGAGCGAAACTGGAGCGGGCGAGAAGGCCGGCGTTCCAGCCTTTGGGAAACTCGCTCCGCGCTCCAGTCAAATTGAGCACGTTCCACTCCTCGCTCCACTCACATACTCTGACACAAACACACACACAGCACACATGCAGTCACACACTACAGTGCAGGAAAGTCTTTGGGTAACACAGACCAACCACTCTGTTTATATGAGATGGTCTTCTTCATAAGGACATAGTGGAGTCTCATACTCTACCTCTGTAGTACTGTTCATGGTAGGAGCTGTAGCGTCTGTCTACATGGTACACACCTACAGAGATGTTAAAGGGACAGATTAAGAGTCTGTCTACACGGTACACACCTACAGAGATGTTAAAGAGACAGATTAAGAGTCTGTCTATACGGTAAACACCTACAGAGATGTTAAAGGGACAGATTAACTATGTTTAACTATATGGCCATCTATACAGAAGGTGTTCCTAATGTTTTGAACAGTCAGTGTATCTATACAGCAGGTGTTCCTAATGTTTTGAACAGTCAGTGTATATGGCCATCTATACAGAAGGTGTTCCTAATGTTATGAACAGTCAGTGTTTTTGGCCATCTATACAGAATGTGTTCCTAATGTTTTGAACAGTCAGTGTATCTATACAGCAGGTGTTCTTAATGTTTTGATACAGCAGGTGTTTCTAATGTTTTGAACAGTCAGTGTATCTATACAGAAGGTGTTCCTAATGTTTTGAACAGTCAGTGTATATGGCCATCTATACAGCAGGTGTTCCTATCTATACAGCAGGTGTTCCTAAAGTTTTGAACAGTCAGTGTATCTATACAGCAGGTGTTCCTAATGTTTTGAACAGTCAGTGTATATGGCCATCTATACAGAAGGTGTTCCTAATGTTATGAACAGTCAGTGTATATGGCCATCTATACAGAAGGTGTTCCTAATGTTATGAACAGTCAGTGTTTTTGGCCATCTATACAGAAGGTTGTCCTAATGTTTTGAACAGTCAGTGTATCTATACAGCAGGTGTTCTTAATGTTTTGAACAGTCAGTGTATATGGCCATCTATACAGCAGGTGTTCCTATCTATACAGCAGGTGTTCCTAAAGTTTTGAACAGTCAGTGTATCTATACAGCAGGTGTTCCTAATGTTTTGAACAGTCAGTGTATCTATACAGCAGGTGTTCCTAATGTTTTGAACAGTCAGTGTATATGGCCATCTATACAGAAGGTGTTCCTAAAGTTTTGTTAACTTCTTGGTGACAGGGGGCATGGCCATCTATACAGCATGAAATACATGCCCAAATTCAACTGCCTGCTACTCATCCCCAGAAGATAAGATATTAATATTATTAGTAGATTTGGATATAAAACACTAAAACGGTTTGAATCATGTCTGTGAGTATAACACAACTTATTTAGCAGGCGAAACCCCGAGGACAAACCATTCAGATTTTTTTTTTTAGGTCACTCCCTTTTCAATGGGTTTCATTGGGAATCCAGATTTCTAAGGGACCTTCTTGCAGTTCCTATCGCTTCCACTGGATGTCAACAGTCGTTAGAAATTGGTTGAGGTTTTTCCTTTGTGTAATGAAGAAGTACGGCCATCTTGAACGAGGCGTTAGATAGAGGCGCGTGACCAGAAAGCTAGCTACTGTTTGTTTTCCTCCTGTATTGAACACAGATCATCCCGTCTTCAATTTGATCAATTATGTACATTAAAAAATACCTAAAGTTGTATTACAAAAGTAGTTTGAAATGTTTTGGCAAAGTTTACAGGTAACTTTTGAGATATTTTGTAGTCACGTTGCGCAAGTTGGAACCGGTGTTTTTCTGGATCAAACTCGCCAAATAAATGGACATTTTGGATATATATGGACGGAATTAATCGAACAAAAGGACCATTTGTGATGTTTATGGGATATATTGGAGTGCCAACAAAAGAAGCTCGTCAAAGGTAAGGCAAGAATTCTATTTTTATTTCTGCGTTTTGTGTCGCGCCTGCAAAGTTGAAATATGCTTTTCTCTCTTTGTTCACTATGGTGCTATCCTCAGATAATGGCATCGTTTGCTTTCGCCGAAAAGCCTTTTTGAACTCTGACATGTTGGCTGGATTAACAACAAGTGTAGCTTTAATTTGCTCTCTTGCATGTGTGATTAAATGAACGTTTGATTTTTATAGTAATTTATTTGAATTTGGCGCTCTGCATTTCCTCTGGCTTTTGGCCAGGTGGGACGCTACCGTCCCACATATCCCAGAGAGGTTAAACAATCCCAAATCAACTTGTATTTACAATGGGTTTTATAAGGGAGTCATCAGACATACCCAGTTCATCGAGGTTATAGTAGGCTGTCCACTCTGGAGCACTATTCCTGTTTAACCTCTTGTCCTTCACCTGGGAAGGAAACACAGACAGACTGAGGACCCCAGCAAGAGTAGCTGCTACACACAGACAGACTGAGGGCCCCAGCAAGAGTAGCTGCTACACACAGACAGACTGAGGGCCACAGGAAGAGTAGCTGCTACACGTGGAACAGCTAATGAGGACCACAGGAAGAGTAGCTGCTGAACGTGGAACAGCTAATGAGGACCACAGGAAGAGTAGCTGCTACACGTGGAACAGCGAATGAGGACCACAGGAAGAGTAGCTGCCGCACGTGGAACAGCTAATGAGGACCACAGGAAGAGTAGCTGCTACACGTGGAACAGCTGATGAGGACCCCAGGAAGAGTAGCTGCTGCACGTGGAACAGCTAATGAGGACCACAGGAAGAGTAGCTGCTACACGTGGAACAGCGAATGAGGACCACAGGAAGAGTAGCTGCTGCACGTGGAACAGCTAATGAGGACCACAGGAAGAGTAGCTGCTACACGTGGAACAGCTAATGAGGACCACAGGAAGAGTAGCTGCTACACGTGGAACAGCTAATGAGGACCACAGGAAGAGTAGCTGCTGCACGTGGAACAGCTCATGAGGACCACAGGAAGAGTAGCTGCTACACGTGGAACAGCTAATGAAGACCACAGGAAGAGTAGCTGCTACACGTGGAACAGCTAATGAGGACCACAGGAAGAGTAGCTCCTACATGTGGAACAGCTAATGACGACCACAGGAAGAGTAGCTGCTACACGTGGAACAGCTAAAGAGGACCACAGGAAGAGTAGCTGCTACACGTGGAACAGCTAATGAGGACCACAGGAAGAGTAGCTGCTGAACGTGGAACAGCTAATGGGGACCACAGGAAGAGTAGCTGCTACACGTGGAACAGCTAATGGGGACCACAGGAAGAGTAGCTGCTACACGTGGAACAGCTAATGGGGACCACAGGAAGAGTAGCTGCTGAACGTGGAACAGCTAATGAGGACCACAGGAAGAGTAGCTGCTACACGTGGAACAGCTAATGAGGACCACAGGAAGAGTAGCTGCTGAACGTGGAACAGCTAATGAGGACCACAGGAAGAGTAGCTGCTACACGTGGAACAGCTAATGAGGACCACAGGAAGAGTAGCTGCTACACGTGGAACAGCTAATGAGGACCACAGGAAGAGTAGCTGCTACACGTGGAACAGCTAATGAGGACCACAGGAAGAGTAGCTGCTGAACGTGGAACAGCTAATGGGGACCACAGGAAGAGTAGCTGCTAGACGTGGAACAGCTAATGAGGACCACAGGAAGAGTAGCTGCTACACGTGGAACAGCTAATGAGGACCACAGGAAGAGTAGCTGCTACACGTGGAACAACACACAAATAAAAGACACATGTTTCTTGGAGAATGCCAATGTACAGGTAACTGCCAGAATAATGGAAACACTTGAGTAGATGAGGGATACAAAGTATATTGAAAGTATATTGAAAGCAGGTGCTTCCACACAGGTGTGGTTCCTGTTAATTAAGCAATTAACATAGTAATGGTAGCTTTTATGCTTTCCCATACAATGACAATGCCCCCTACACATGTCAGGAGTGGTCACTGAATGGTTTGATGAGCATGAAAAACGAAATAAACCATGTGACCTGGCCGTTTCAGTCACCAGATCTCAACCCAACTGAACACTTCTGGGAGATTGTGGAGCGGCACCTGAGACCAGCGTTTTCCAACCACCATCAACAAAAACACCAAACGATTGAATTTCTGGTGGAAGAATGATGTCACATCCTTCCAATAGAATGATGTCACATCCTTCCAATAGAATGATGTCACATCCCTCCAATAGAACGGTGTCACATCCTTCCAATAGAATGATGTCACATCCCTCCAATAGAATGATGTCACATCCCTCCAATAGAACGATGTCACATCCCTCCAGTAGAATGATGTCACATCCCTCCAATAGAACGATGTCACATCCCTCCAGTAGAATGATGTCACATCCCTCCAATAGAATGATGTCACATCCCTCCAATAGAATGATGTCACATCCCTCCAATAGAACGATGTCACATCCCTCCAGTAGAATGATGTCACATCCCTCCAATAGAATGCTGTCACATCCTTCCAATAGAATGATGTCACATCCCTCCAATAGAACGGTGTCACATCCCTCCAATAGAACGGTGTCACATCCCTCCAATAGAACGATGTCACATCCCTCCAATAGAATGATGTCACATCCCTCCAATAGAATGATGTCACATCCCTCCAATAGAATGATGTCACATCCCTCCAATAGAACGATGTCACATCCCTCCAATAGAACGGTTTCACATCCCTCCAATAGAACGATGTCACATCCCTCCAATAGAATGATGTCACATCCCTCCAATAGAGTTCCAGACACCTGTAGAATCTATGCCGAGGTGCATTGAAGCTGTTCTGTCTGATTGTGGTGAAAAGATTAATTTTTATGTTTTTTGTTTTCTTTATTTTGGCAGTTGCCTGTATGTACTCATAGCATAAATAACGTTACGGTTCGTTGCCACCCACCTTGGCCCTTCTGGTCTTCTTGTCAGGCTTGGCGTAGTGGCCAGCGTAGGTACATGCTCCCAGAGTGTGGTAGGAGGGGTTAGTGAAACAACGACTGACGTTGCTGATGGTAGGAGAGGAGTCTAGAGAGGAGAACAAAGCCTGTACACTGATGCCCTGCTCACCACGGAAACATCAGCTTGTAGCATAGGACTCTACACACACACTCACACACTCACAGTCACACTCACAGTCACATGGGCGAGCACGCAAGCAAACGCAAAAACACACAGCTCCATCGGGACATTTTCAATACAAGGCTGTTAAAAACAGAGGTTTCATCAGAAAGCTGAGTTTGCTGAGAACACAAACAGCAAGAGAGAGGAGGATCTAGCTGGAAAGAGAGTTCAGTCAGATCACCCCTGAATTTAGTTAGATCACCCCCAATTTCATTCAGATCACCCCCGAGGGCTGTGGAGAGGGACCACACTGTAAAGAGACAGTCCTGTAGAGAGAGTCCACACTGTAAAGAGACAGTCCTGGGGAGAGAGACCACACTGTAAAGAGACAGTCCTGGGGAGAGAGAGACCACACTGTAAAGAGACAGTCCTGTGGAGAGAGTCCACACTGTAAAGAGACAGTCCTGTAGAGAGAGTCCACACTGTAAAGAGACAGTCCTGTAGAGAGAGTCCACACTGTAAAGAGACAGTCCTGTAGAGAGAGTCCACACTGTAAAGAGACAGTTCTGTAGAGAGAGTCCACACTGTAAAGAGACAGTCCTGGGGAGAGAGTCCACACTGTAAAGAGACAGTCCTGTAGAGAGAGTCCACACTGTAAAGAGACAGTCCTGTAGAGAGAGTCCACACTGTAAAGAGACAGTTCTGTAGAGAGAGTCCATACTGTCCACACTGAATCTGGAGAGTCTCACCAGAGAGGGAGTAACCCTGACTGACTTAGTTAACACGACTAAGTGGTGGAGTCTGGAGAGTCTCACCAGAGAGGGAGTAACCCTGACTGACTTAGTTAACACGACTAAGTGGTGGAGTCTGGAGCGTCTCACCAGAGAGGGAGTAACCCTGACTGACTTAGTTAACACGACTAAGTGGTAGAGTCTGGAGCGTCTCACCAGAGAGGGAGTAACCCTGACTGACTTAGTTAAAACGACTAAGTGGTAGAGTCTGGAGCGTCTCACCAGAGAGGGAGTAACCCTGACTGACTTAGTTAACACGACTAAGTGGTGGAGTCTGGAGCGTCTCACCAGAGAGGGAGTAACCCTGACTGACTTAGTTAACACGACTAAGTGGTAGAGTCTGGAGCGTCTCACCAGAGAGGGAGTAACCCTGACTGACTTAGTTAACATGACTAAGTGGTAGAGTCTGGAGAGTCTCACCAGAGAGGGAGTAAACCTGACTGACTTAGTTAACACGACTAAGTGGTAGAGTCTGGAGCGTCTCACCAGAGAGGGAGTAACCCTGACTGACTTATTTAACACGACTAAGTGGTAGAGTCTGGAGCGTCTCACCAGAGAGGGAGTAACCCTGACTGACTTAGTTAACATGACTAAGTGGTGGAGTCTGGAGCGTCTCACCAGAGAGGGAGTAACCCTGACTGACTTAGTTAACATGACTAAGTGGTGGAGTCTGGAGCGTCTCACCAGAGAGGGAGTAACCCTGACTGACTTAGTTAACATGACTAAGTGGTGGAGTCTGGAGCGTCTCACCAGAGAGGGAGTAACCCTGACTGACTTAGTTAACACGACTAAGTGGTAGAGTCTGGAGCGTCTCACCAGAGAGGGAGTAACCCTGACTGACTTAGTTAACACGACTAAGTGGTAGAGTCTGGAGCGTCTCACCAGAGAGGGAGTAACCCTGACTGACTTAGTTAACACGACTAAGTGGTAGAGTCTGGAGCGTCTCACCAGAGAGGGAGTAACCCTGACTGACTTAGTTAACACGACTAAGTGGTAGGGTCTGGAGCGTCTCACCAGAGAGGGAGTAACCCTGACTGACTTAGTTAACACGACTAAGTGGTAGGGTCTGGAGCGTCTCACCAGAGAGGGAGTAACCCTGACTGACTTAGTTAACACGACTAAGTGGTAGAGTCTGGAGCGTCTCACCAGAGAGGGAGTAACCCTGACTGACTTAGTTAACACGACTAAGTGGTGGAGTCTGGAGCGTCTCACCAGAGAGGGAGTAACCCTGACTGACTTAGTTAACACGACTAAGTGGTGGAGTCTGGAGCGTCTCACCAGAGAGGGAGTAACCCTGACTGACTTAGTTAACACGACTAAGTGGTAGAGTCTGGAGCGTCTCACCAGAGAGGGAGTAACCCTGACTGACTTAGTTAACACGACTAAGTGGTGGAGTCTGGAGCGTCTCACCAGAGAGGGAGTAACCCTGACTGACTTAGTTAACACGACTAAGTGGTAGAGTCTGGAGCGTCTCACCAGAGAGGGAGTAACCCTGACTGACTTAGTTAACATGACTAAGTGGTGGAGTCTGGAGCGTCTCACCAGAAAGGGAGTAACCCTGACTGACTTAGTTAACACGACTAAGTGGTGGAGTCTGGAGCGTCTCACCAGAGAGGGAGTAACCCTGACTGCTGATCCTCAGGGCAGGGCTGTAGGACACACTGGGCATGTGCTGCCCTCCTTTCTCTCTCTGGTGATGCCGCCACCACACCACCACCCCCAACACGGTCATGATGAAGAGGAGGAGGAAGATGATGCCCATGACAGCGCCCGCTGACTGGTGCTCTGATGCCAAGGCCGGGCTGATCTTAGTGTAAGGATTCAGCTCCTCCATCATCAGGGCAGCTGGAATAGAGAGGGGGAGGCATATTTAAATAAACACACAAACACTAACACAGATCACCATTAATACACACAGAAACACCAGACCTGGATCAAATACTGTAATAAACACCAGACCTGGATCAAATACTGTAATAAACACCAGACCTGGATCAAATACTGGAATAAACACCAGACCTGGATCAAATACTGTAATAAATACCAGACCTGGATCAAATACTGTAATAAACACCAGACCTGGATCAAATACTGGAATAAACACCAGACCTGGATCAAATACTGGAATAAACACCAGACCTGGATCAAATACTGGAATAAACACCAGACCTGGATCAAATACTGTAATAAACACCAGACCTGGATCAAATACATACTGGAATAAACACCAGACCTGGATCAAATACTGTAATAAACACCAGACCTGGATCAAATACTGTAATAAACACCAGACCTGGATCAAATACTGGAATAAACACCAGACCTGGATCAAATACTGTAATAAACACCAGACCTGGATCAAATACATACTGGAATAAACACCAGACCTGGATCAAATACTGTAATAAACACCAGACCTGGATCAAATACTGTAATAAACACCAGACCTGGATCAAATACATACTGTAATAAACACCAGACCTGGATCAAATACTGTAATAAACACCAGACCTGGATCAAATACTGTAATAAACACCAGACCTGGATCAAATACTGTAATAAACACCATACCTGGATCAAATACTGGAATAAACACCAGACCTGGATCAAATACTGGAATAAACACCAGACCTGGATCAAATACTGTAATAAACACCAGACCTGGATCAAATACTGGAATAAACACCAGACCTTGATCAAATACATACTGTAATAAACACCAGACCTGGATCAAATACTGTAATAAACACCAGACCTGGATCAAATACTGTAGTAAACACCAGACCTGGATCAAATACTGTAATAAACACCAGACCTGGATCAAATACTGTAGTAAACACCAGACCTGGATCAAATACTGCAATAAACACCAGACCTGGATCAAATACTGTAATAAACACCAGACCTGGATCAAATACTGTAATAAACACCAGACCTGGATCAAATACTGTAGTAAACACCAGACCTGGATCAAATACTGGAATAAACACCAGACCTGGATCAAATACATACTGGAATAAACACCAGACCTGGATCAAATACTGTAATAAACACCAGACCTGGATCAAATACTGGAATAAACACCAGACCTGGATCAAATACTGTAATAAATACCAGACCTGGATCAAATACTGTAATAAACACCAGACCTGGATCAAATACTGTAATAAACACCAGACCTGGATCAAATACTGTAATAAACACCAGACCTGGATCAAATACTGTAGTAAACACCAGACCTGGATCAAATACTGGAATAAACACCAGACCTGGATCAAATACATACTGGAATAAACACCAGACCTGGATCAAATACTGTAATAAACACCAGACCTGGATCAAATACTGTAATAAACACCAGACCTGGATCAAATACTGGAATAAACACCAGACCTGGATCAAATACATACTGGAATAAACACCAGACCTGGATCAAATACTGTAATAAACACCAGACCTGGATCAAATACTGTAATAAACACCAGACCTGGATCAAATACTGTAATTAACACCAGACCTGGATCAAATACTGGAATAAACACCAGACCTGGATCAAATACATACTGTGATAAACAAATTATCAGAACATGAGGTGTGCAGGGCATAGCTTGCCCAATATAATGGAACAAATAGAATAGTCTCAAAAGTGTAAACTCTGTCCACCTTGCACATCGGTCAGCAATCACACACACACACACACACACACACACACACACACACACACGCATAAACACACACACACACCTACCCTGGTCACAGCGGATGCCTTTGTATCCGATGCTGCAGTAGCAGGTTCCAGTCACATAGTCACAGGTGGCGTTGTTCATACACACACACAGCTGCTGACAGCCGTAGCCAAACGTACCGGGACGACACTCTGAGAGGAACAGGAAGAGTTAGGAGACAATATACACACACACACACACAAACGCACGCACGCACGCACACACACACACACACACACACACACACACACGCACACACACACACACACACACACACAACCACGCACACACAGTTATTGTTGGGAAGGACTCACTGAGTTCACAGCTGTGTCCGATGAATCCGGTCCGACAGGAGCACTGACCAGTGATGTGGTCACAGTCCGCTCCGTTCTGACACCGACACACCTCAGAGCAGTCGGTACCAAAGAACCCTGAACTACAACCTGGAAGGCAGAGACACACACGTCACACACACACCTCCGTACACACACACACCTCCGTACACACACACACATACACTTCTGTAGACACACAACCCTCACAGTCCGCTCCGAAAACATCTGACCCGTAGCCTGACGATATAAACTATGACAAACACTACCATTACACCATGTCATGACAGTGATCTACCACTAGGTGGTGTATGTCTGTAGTTCATGTCATGACACTGATCTACCACTAGGTGGTGTATGTCTGTAGTTCATGTCATGACAGTGATCTACCACTAGGTGGTGTATGTCATAACACTGATCTACCACTAGGTGGTGTATGTCATAACACTGATCTACCACTAGGTGGTGTATGTCATAACACTGATCTACCACTAGGTGGTGTATGTCTGTAGTTCATGTCATGACACTGATCTAGCACTAGGTGGTGTATGTCATGACAGTGATCTAGCACTAGGTGGTGTATGTCATAACACTGATCTACCACTAGGTGGTGTATGTCATAACACTGATCTACCACTAGGTGGTGTATGTCTGTAGT
>NC_048570.1:92359313-92389313 GCF_013265735.2 Oncorhynchus mykiss | reverse complement strand
TTAGCTGCTATCTTCCACTGAAGGGCTCTTCACTAGTTCTATTTCAATGGGTTTAGCTGCTATCTTCCTCTGAAGGGCTCTTCACTAGTTCTATTTCAATGGGTTTAGCTGCTATCTTCCACTGAAGGGCTCTTCACTAGTTCTATTTCAATGGGTTTAGCTGCTATCTTCCTCTGAAGGGCTCTTCACTAGTTCTATTTCAATGGGTTTAGCTGCTATCTTCCTCTGAAGGGCTCTTCACTAGTTCTATTTCAATGGGTTTAGCTGCTATCTTCCTCTGAAGGGCTCTTCACTAGTTCTATTTCAATGGGTTTAGCTGCTATCTTCCTCTGAAGGGCTCTTCACTAGTTCTATTTCAATGGGTTTAGCTGCTATCTTCCTCTGAAGGGCTCTTCACTAGTTCTATTTCAATGGGTTTAGCTGCTATCTTCCACTGAAGGGCTCTTCACTAGTTCTATTTCAATGGGTTTAGCTGCTATCTTCCTCTGAAGGGCTCTTCACTAGTTCTATTTCAATGGGTTTAGCTGCTATCTTCCTCTGAAGGGCTCTTCACTAGTTCTATTTCAATGGGTTTAGCTGCTATCTTCCTCTGAAGGGCTCTTCACTAGTTCTATTTCAATGGGTTTAGCTGCTATCTTCCTCTGAAGGGCTCTTCACTAGTTCTATTTCAATGGGTTTAGCTGCTATCTTCCACTGAAGGGCTCTTCACTAGTTCTATTTCAATGGGTTTAGCTGCTATCTTCCTCTGAAGGGCTCTTCACTAGTTCTATTTCAATGGGTTTAGCTGCTATCTTCCACTGAAGGGCTCTTCACTAGTTCTATTTCAATGGGTTTAGCTGCTATCTTCCACTGAAGGGCTCTTCACTAGTTCTATTTCAATGGGTTTAGCTGCTATCTTCCTCTGAAGAGCTCTTTCAAGCCCCTCAAACATGATGTTGTATCTGCATGTGAGCATTAGATTTAAATCCACAATTAATTTCAAACTTTCATATTTCAACAGAAAGATTAGAACGTCTGAAAAGGTCTTGTATCGGACGAGAGACCACCGACGTAGACCTAAAAAAGCCAAACATTTTCAGAGAGCAACTGCCCAGTGACCGAACTAGCCGTTAATTAAGGTCTTCTTGACAAACGAGCACCATTTATAAAAGCCCTATTTTAAATAGTAGTCCTTATATTTATGAGACAGCGCTGGGAAGGGTGATGACCCCTCTAGTAATTTAATAGGATCTCTATGGCTGGGAAGGGCATGAAAGTGAATTCTATATCTGCCCATTGCCTCTTTCTAATTCATTTCTAATTTTATTATTAGGAAAAGTAGTATGTATTTAAAAGCAGGATGAGACTTTATAGAATGGTGAGGAGGAGGAGTCTACCGTGGTGAGGAGGAGGAGTCTACCGTGGTGAGGAGGAGGAGTCTACCGTGGTGAGGAGGAGGAGTCTACCGTGGTGAGGAGGAGGAGTCTACCGTGGTGAGGAGGAGGAGTCTACCGTGGTGAGGAGGAGTCTACCGTGGTGAGGAGGAGGAGTCTACCGTGGTGAGGAGGAGGAGTCTACTGTGGTGAGGAGGAGGAGTCTACCCTGGTGAGGAGGAGGAGGCTACCCTGGTGAGGAGGAGGAGTCTACCCTGGTGAGGAGGAGGTGTCTACCCTGGTGAGGAGGAGGAGTCTACCGTGGTGAGGAGGAGGAGTCTACCGTGGTGAGGAGGAGGAGTCTACCGTGGTGAGGAGGAGGAGTCTACCGTGGTGAGGAGGAGGAGTCTACCGTGGTGAGGAGGAGGAGTCTACCGTGGTGAGGAGGAGTCTACCGTGGTGAGGAGGAGGAGTCTACCGTGGTGAGGAGGAGTCTACCGTGGTGAGGAGGAGGAGTCTACTGTGGTGAGGAGGAGGAGTCTACCCTGGTGAGGAGGAGGAGGCTACCCTGGTGAGGAGGAGGAGTCTACCCTGGTGAGGAGGAGGTGTCTACCCTGGTGAGGAGGAGGAGTCTACCCTGGTGAGGAGGAGGAGTCTACTGTGGTGAGGAGGAGGAGTCTACCCTGGTGAGGAGGAGGAGTCTACCGTGGTGAGGAGGAGGAGTCTACCGTGGTGAGGAGGAGGAGTCTACCGTGGTGAGGAGGAGGAGTCTACCGTGGTGAGGAGGAGTCTACCGTGGTGAGGAGGAGGAGTCTACCGTGGTGAGGAGGAGGAGTCTACCGTGGTGAGGAGGAGGAGTCTACCGTGGTGAGGAGGAGGAGTCTACCGTGGTGAGGAGGAGGAGTCTACCGTGGTGAGGAGGAGGAGTCTACCGTGGTGAGGAGGAGGAGTCTACCGTGGTGAGGAGGAGTCTACCGTGGTGAGGAGGAGTCTACCGTGGTGAGGAGGAGGAGTCTACCGTGGTGAGGAGGAGGAGTCTACCGTGGTGAGGAGGAGGAGTCTACCGTGGTGAGGAGGAGGAGTCTACCGTGGTGAGGAGGAGGAGTCTACCGTGGTGTGGAGGAGGAGTCTACCCTGGTGAGGAGGAGGAGTCTACCGTGGTGAGGAGGAGGAGGAGGAGTCTACTGTGGTGAGGAGGAGGAGTCTACCCTGGTGAGGAGGAGGAGGCTACCCTGGTGAGGAGGAGGAGTCTACCCTGGTGAGGAGGAGGAGTCTACTGTGGTGAGGAGGAGGAGTCTACCCTGGTGAGGAGGAGGAGGCTACCCTGGTGAGGAGGAGGAGGCTACCCTGGTGAGGAGGAGGAGTCTACTGTGGTGAGGAGGAGGAGTCTACCCTGGTGAGGAGGAGGAGTCTACTGTGGTGAGGAGGAGGAGTCTACCCTGGTGAGGAGTAGGAGGCTACCCTGGTGAGGAGGAGGAGTCTACCCTGGTGAGGAGGAGGAGTCTACTGTGGTGAGGAGGAGGAGTCTACCCTGGTGAGGAGGAGGAGGCTACCCTGGTGAGGAGGAGGTGTCTACCCTGGTGAGGAGGAGGAGTCTACCCTGGTGAGGAGGAGGAGTCTACTGTGGTGAGGAGGAGGAGTCTACCCTGGTGAGGAGGAGGAGGCTACCCTGGTGAGGAGGAGGAGGCTACCCTGGTGAGGAGGAGGAGTCTACTGTGGTGAGGAGGAGGAGTCTACCCTGGTGAGGAGGAGGAGTCTACTGTGGTGAGGAGGAGGAGTCTACCCTGGTGAGGAGGAGGAGGCTACCCTGGTGAGGAGGAGGAGTCTACCCTGGTGAGGAGGAGGAGTCTACTGTGGTGAGGAGGAGGAGTCTACCCTGGTGAGGAGGAGGAGGCTACCCTGGTGAGGAGGAGGAGTCTACCCTGGTGAGGAGGAGGTGTCTACCCTGGTGAGGAGGAGGAGTCTACCCTGGTGAGGAGGAGGAGTCTACTGTGGTGAGGAGGAGGAGTCTACCCTGGTGAGGAGGAGGAGGCTACCCTGGTGAGGAGGAGGAGTCTACCCTGGTGAGGAGGAGGAGTCTATTAGTTTTATTAGTTTAATTTAGTTTAGTTTAGTTTAGTTTAAGTCTCTGAATTGTTTAATCAAACGTTTCACCGCCAGCTCCTGATATCAGGGAATGAAAACTACAATCTGTCTCCTGAATTAGCCTAGTGGACCCGAGCTCGTTTCCCCCGGTTTCCCCTAGCTAAACTAGGTGGCTAGCGTCACTGTGCTAGTTGTTGTCCTCATTGCCAAACGTCCTAAATAATGCACCCTCATCTTCAAAAGTAATAGAACTACAATCGTATAACGAAGAAATTTGACGGAAAAAAACAGTGTATTGTTTAATTGTTTTGTTGAATAGTCAGGAGAGGTTCGAGGTATCTGTCATAAGACGACAGAGGCGGCGAAGGACTTCATAGTCCAAGTTCAGTTTTGAGATTCACCGGTGACTAGGCGTAGGGTCAGCTGGACGTTTCTGACTGGTTCTGCTTGTAACTGTGACAACGGGCAGCCACTCGGTTTGATGGGAAATGTAGTGATTTTTCCAACACAGCCAGATCTGTACACAGTCTTGTACCCTTAACCTTCTTTAAACTGACTATCGTATTTGTTGATTAGACCAGAGTTTATTAATATAATGACACATCCAGGAGTCACGAGTTATCTGACACGAGAAAACTTGAGAAAATAGCAACTCTACAGATCACAATGACTACAGATGACAATTTCTACAGATCTCAATGACTACAGATCGCAATGACTACAGATTGGAATGACTACAGATTACAATGACTACAAATCACAATGACTACAGATTACAATGACTACATATCACAATGACTACAGATGAAAATTATTACATATCGTAATGACTACAGATGACAATGACTACAGATGACAAAGAATACAGATGACAATGACTACAGATCGCAATGACTACAGATCACAATGACTACAGATCACAATGACTACAGATCACAATGACTACAGATCGTAATGACTACAGATCGTCATGACTACAGATCACAATCACTAAATTACTTCCGGACACAAAGGGTCCTCAGAGCTCCTCCTCCTCCCCACTCTATAGCCTTTATTGCACTGTGGACCAGGCAGGGGAGAGGAACGGTCATAACAGATCTATGTTATGGCATATCTACGTCTCAACAGCTCTATGTCCTATTAACAGATCTATGTCAGAACAGATTTATGTCACATTAATAGATCTATGTCATATTACCAGATCTATGTCCTATTAACATATCTATGTCATATTAACAGATCTATGTCAGAACCGATTTATGTCATATTACCAGATCTATGTCCTATTAACATATCTATGTCATATTAACAGATCTATGTCATATTACCAGATATATGTCATATTAACAGATCTATGTCCTAAAAGTAACAAATCTATGTCCTAATAGAGATATGTCATATTACCGGATCGATGGCTTAATAGATTTATGTCCTGATAGATCTATGTCATAACAGTAACAGATCTATGTCCTAATATATCTATGTCCTAACAGTAACAGATCTATGTCCTAATAGATCTATGTCCTAAGAGATTGTTCTGTGATTAAGCCACAGAACAATCTGAACAATGAATAACATTGGCTGAGACTTGAAGATGAGCATTAGCTCGATGTGATGTGGAGGAGATCAGACTTCAGGTTTATGACTGAATATAATTCAGAATGTAACCATATTTAAATAAGTTAAGCTGTGTCGATATATCTATTGAAACAAAATGACAATAAATGACAAATTAATGTTGTAGGTAAGACAAATGAGTTGGCTAAAGTACAAACTGTCTGGCCTCCAGGCTAGTGGAAAGAGGTTTGATGCAGAGTGATAACAGAGACCTATGTCCCATCTCCAAACAGTCCTAGAGACAGAGAGAGCAGAGACTGTAAGGGGTTTGAGGCAGAGTGATAACAGAGACCTATGTCCCATCTCCAAACAGTCCTAGAGACAGAGAGAGCAGAGACTGTAAGGGGTTTGAGGCAGAGTGATAACAGAGACCTATGTCCCATCTCCAAACAGTCCTAGAGACAGAGAGAGCAGAGACTGTAAGGGGTTTGAGGCAGAGTGATAACAGAGACCTATGTCCCATCTCCAAACAGTCCTAGAGACAGAGAGAGCAGAGACTGTAAGGGGTTTGAGGCAGAGTGATAACAGAGACCTATGTCCCATCTCCAAACAGTCCTATAGACAGAGAGAACAGAGACTGTAAGAGGTTTGAGGCAGAAAGAACAACGACTGATGGAAAGTGGTTTGAAGCAGAGTGAACAGAGACTGTAAGGGGTTTCAGGCAGAAAGAACAATGACTGATGGAAAGTGGTTTGAAGCAGAGTGAACAGAGACTGTAAGGGGTTTGAGGCAGAAAGAACAACGACTGATGGAAAGTGGTTTGAAGCAGAGTGAACAGAGACTGTAAGGGGTTTGAGGCAGAAAGAACAACGACTGATGGAAAGTGGTTTGAAGCAGAGTGAACAGAGACTGTAAGGGGTTTGAGGCAGAAAGAACAACGACTGATGGAAAGTGGTTTGAAGCAGAGTGAACAGAGACTGTAAGGGGTTTGAGGCAGAAAGAACAACGACTGATGGAAAGTGGTTTGAAGCAGAGTGAACAGAGACTGTAAGGGGTTTGAGGCAGAAAGAACAACGACTGATGGAAAGTGGTTTGAAGCAGAGTGAACAGAGACTGTAAGAGGTTTGAGGCAGAAAGAACAACGACTGATGGAAAGTGGTTTGAAGCAGAGTGAACAGAGACTGTAAGAGGTTTGAGGCAGAAAGAACAACGACTGATGGAAAGTGGTTTGAAGCAGAGTGAACAGAGACTGTAAGGGGTTTGAGGCAGAAAGAACAACGACTGATGGAAAGTGGTTTGAAGCAGAGTGAACAGAGACTGTAAGGGGTTTGAGGCAGAAAGAACAACGACTGATGGAAAGTGGTTTGAAGCAGAGTGAACAGAGAGACTAGAGAAACTCACCTTGGTTACACAGAGAGCCACGGAATCCTGACAGACACTCACAGTGTCCTGTGATGTGGTGACAGGGACCATCGCTATGGATACACTGAGGACAGGACTGACTACAGCGCTGACCATAGAACCCTGGAGAACAGACTGAAAACACAGGGGACAGGGTGAGGGGGTTAATGTGTGTGTAGGTATGTGTGTGTGTGTGTGTGTATACTTACAAACACATATATTTCTGAGACAACCACAGATACAAAGCTAAGACACTAACAGACACTACCGGCCACCCCCAGACACTACCAGACATTACCAGACACCACCAGACACTACCAGACATTACCAGACATTACCAGACACCCCCAGACATTACCAGACACCCCCAGACACTACCAGACATTACTAGACACTACCAGACACTACCAGACACCACCAGACACTACCAGACACTACCAGACACCCCCAGACACCCCCAGACACTACCAGACACTACCAGACATTACCAGACACTACCAGACACCACCAGACACTAGCAGACATTACCAGACACCACCAGACACTACTAGACATTACCAGACACCACCAGACACTACTAGACACCACCAGACACCACCAGACACTAGCAGACAATACCAGACACTACACACCAAAGATAACATTAAACACTCAAACTCTCATGGCATTTCCTATTTCCAATTTCTCCCCTCTCCTCTCCTCTCCTCTCCTCTCCTCTCCTCTCCTCTCCTCTCCTCTCCTCTCCTCTCCTCTCCCCTCCTCTCCTCTCCTCTCCCCTTCCTCTCCTCTCCTCTCCCCTCCTCTCCCCTCCCTTTCCCCTCCCCTCCCCTCTCCTCTCCTCTCCTCTCCTCTCCCCTCCCCTCCCTTTCCTTTCCTTTCCTCTCCTCTCCCCTCCCCTCCCCTCCTCTCCCTTCCTCTCCTCTCCTCTCCCCTCCCCTTCCTCTCCCCTCCTCTCCTCTCCTCTCCTCTCCTCTCCTCTCCTCTCCTCTCCTCTCCTCTCCTCTCCTCTCCTCTCCTCTTCCTCTCCCCTCCCCTCCCCTCCCCTCCCCTCGCCTCCTCTCCCCTCCCCTTCCTCTCCTCTCCCCTCCCCTCCCCTCCCTTCCTCTCCCTCTCCCCTCCTCTCCTCTCCTCTCCTCTCCTCTCCTCTCCCCTCCCCTTCCTCTCCCCTCCCCTTCCTCTCCTCTCCTCTCCTCTCCTCTCCTCTCCTCTCCTCTCCTCTCCTCTCCTCTCCCCTCCCCTCCCCTTCCCTTCCCCTCCTCTCTTCTCCCTCTCCCTCTCCTCTCCTCTCCTCTCCTCTCCTCTTCCCCTCCTCTCCCTTTCCTCTCCTCTCCTCTCTTTTCCTTTCATCTTTCAGGTTCACATGAGGTAAAGTCTGAAGCCAAGGAAGAAAAAGACTTTGACAGCCCACTCTGTTCTCTATTGTAGTCCTCTGTAGTGAAGGACCAGAACAGTTAGAGAGCGTAGCTTTGTCCTCCTTCACTGAGGCTGCAGCATCCCAAATGGTATATAGTGCACTATAAAGGGAATAGGGCCGCAGTCTGTGCCACTCAGGCCATATGTCTTCCTTAAGCTCTTAATTCGTTTGCATTGATGTTTCTCTAAGTGGCGAGAGGAAGGGTTTACAGGTCAGAATGATGTTTCCTTCCTGCTCTGTCTCAGTGTAATGAGAGGAGGAGTTAACAGGTCAGAATGATGTTTCCTTCCTGCTCTGTCTCAGTGTAATGAGAGGAGGAGTTAACAGGTCGGAATGATGTTTCCTTCCTGCTCTGTCTAATGAGAGGAGTTAACAGGTCAGAATTATGTTTTCTTCCTGCTCTGTCTTAGTGTAATGAGAGGAGGAGTTAACAGGTCAGAATGATGTTTCCTTCCTGCTCTGTCTCAGTGTAATGAGAGGAGGAGTTAACAGGTCAGAATGATGTTTCCTTCTTGCTCTGTCTCAGTGTAATGAGAGGAGGAGTTAACAGGTCAGAATGATGTTTCCTTCCTGCTCTGTCTCAGTGTAATGAGAGGAGGAGTTTACAGGTCAGAATGATGTTTCCTTCCTGCTCTGTCTCAGTGTAATGAGAGGAGGAGTTAACAGGTCAGAATGATGTTTCCTTCCTGCTCTGTCTTAGTGTAATGAGCGGAGGAGTTAACAGGTCAGAATTATGTTTTCTTCCTGCTCTGTCTCAGTGTAATGAGAGGAGGAGTTAACAGGTCAGAATGATGTTTCCTTCCTGCTCTGTCTCAGTGTAATGAGAGGAGGAGTTAACAGGTCAGAATGATGTTTCCTTCCTGCTCTGTCTCAGTGTAATGAGAGGAGGAGTTAACAGGTCAGAATGATGTTTCCTTCCTGCTCTGTCTAATGAGAGGAGTTAACAGGTCAGGATGATGTTTTCTTCCTGCTCTGTCTCAGTGTAATGAGAGGAGGAGTTAACAGGTCAGAATGATGTTTCCTTCCTGCTCTGTCTCAGTGTAATGAGAGGAGGAGTTAACAGGTCAGAATGATGTTTCCTTCCTGCTCTGTCTCAGTGTAATGAGAGGAGGAGTTAACAGGTCAGAATGATGTTTTCTTCCTGCTCTGTCTCAGTGTAATGAGAGGAGGAGTTAACAGGTCAGAATGATGTTTCCTTCCTGCTCTGTCTCAGTGTAATGAGAGGAGGAGTTAACAGGTCAGAATGATGTTTCCTTCCTGCTCTGTCTCAGTGTAATGAGAGGAGGAGTTAACAGGTCAGAATGATGTTTCCTTCCTGCTCTGTCTCAGTGTAATGAGAGGAGGAGTTAACAGGTCAGAATGATGTTTCCTTCCTGCTCTGTCTCAGTGTAATGAGAGGAGGAGTTAACAGGTCAGAATGATGTTTCCTTCCTGCTCTGTCTCAGTGTAATGAGAGGAGGAGTTAACAGGTCAGAATGATGTTTCCTTCCTGCTCTGTCAGTGTAATGAGAGGAGGAGTTAACAGGTCAGAATGATGTTTTCTTCCTGCTCTGTCTAATGAGAGGAGGAGTTAACAGGTCAGAATGATGTTTCCTTCCTGCTCTGTCTCAGTGTAATGAGAGGAGGAGTTAACAGGTCAGAATGATGTTTTCTTCCTGCTCTGTCTCAGTGTAATGAGAGGAGGAGTTAACAGGTCAGAATGATGTTTCCTTCCTGCTCTGTCTCAGTGTAATGAGAGGAGGAGTTAACAGGTCAGAATGATGTTTCCTTCCTGCTCTGTCTCAGTGTAATGAGAGGAGGAGTTAACAGGTCAGAATGATGTTTTCTTCCTGCTCTGTCTCAGTGTAATGAGAGGAGGAGTTAACAGGTCAGAATGATGTTTCCTTCCTGCTCTGTCTCAGTGTAATGAGAGGAGGAGTTAACAGGTCAGAATGATGTTTCCTTCCTGCTCTGTCTCAGTGTAATGAGAGGAGGAGTTAACAGGTCAGAATGATGTTTCCTTCCTGCTCTGTCTAATGAGAGGAGTTAACAGGTCAGGATGATGTTTTCTTCCTGCTCTGTCTCAGTGTAATGAGAGGAGGAGTTAACAGGTCAGAATGATGTTTCCTTCCTGCTCTGTCTCAGTGTAATGAGAGGAGGAGTTAACAGGTCAGAATGATGTTTCCTTCCTGCTCTGTCTCAGTGTAATGAGAGGAGGAGTTAACAGGTCAGAATGATGTTTTCTTCCTGCTCTGTCTCAGTGTAATGAGAGGAGGAGTTAACAGGTCAGAATGATGTTTCCTTCCTGCTCTGTCTCAGTGTAATGAGAGGAGGAGTTAACAGGTCAGAATGATGTTTCCTTCCTGCTCTGTCTCAGTGTAATGAGAGGAGGAGTTAACAGGTCAGAATGATGTTTCCTTCCTGCTCTGTCTCAGTGTAATGAGAGGAGGAGTTAACAGGTCAGAATGATGTTTCCTTCCTGCTCTGTCTCAGTGTAATGAGAGGAGGAGTTAACAGGTCAGAATGATGTTTCCTTCCTGCTCTGTCTCAGTGTAATGAGAGGAGGAGTTAACAGGTCAGAATGATGTTTCCTTCCTGCTCTGTCAGTGTAATGAGAGGAGGAGTTAACAGGTCAGAATGATGTTTTCTTCCTGCTCTGTCTAATGAGAGGAGGAGTTAACAGGTCAGAATGATGTTTCCTTCCTGCTCTGTCTCAGTGTAATGAGAGGAGGAGTTAACAGGTCAGAATGATGTTTCCTTCCTGCTCTGTCTCAGTGTAATGAGAGGAGGAGTTAACAGGTCAGAATGATGTTTCCTTCCTGCTCTGTCAGTGTAATGAGAGGAGGAGTTAACAGGTCAGAATGATGTTTTCTTCCTGCTCTGTCTAATGAGAGGAGGAGTTAACAGGTCAGAATGATGTTTCCTTCCTGCTCTGTCTCAGTGTAATGAGAGGAGGAGTTAACAGGTCAGAATGATGTTTTCTTCCTGCTCTGTCTCAGTGTAATGAGAGGAGGAGTTAACAGGTCAGAATGATGTTTCCTTCCTGCTCTGTCTCAGTGTAATGAGAGGAGGAGTTAACAGGTCAGAATGATGTTTCCTTCCTGCTCTGTCTCAGTGTAATGAGAGGAGGAGTTAACAGGTCAGAATGATGTTTCCTTCCTGCTCTGTCTCAGTGTAATGAGAGGAGGAGTTAACAGGTCAGAATGATGTTTCCTTCCTGCTCTGTCTCAGTGTAATGAGAGGAGGAGTTAACAGGTCAGAATGATGTTTCCTTCCTGC
This sequence comes from Oncorhynchus mykiss, assembly GCF_013265735.2. Taxonomy (NCBI): domain Eukaryota; kingdom Metazoa; phylum Chordata; class Actinopteri; order Salmoniformes; family Salmonidae; genus Oncorhynchus; species Oncorhynchus mykiss. The sequence continues at coordinate 92,378,246 of NC_048570.1, read as the reverse complement.
TCTGTCAGTGTAATGAGAGGAGGAGTTAACAGGTCAGAATGATGTTTTCTTCCTGCTCTGTCTAATGAGAGGAGGAGTTAACAGGTCAGAATGATGTTTCCTTCCTGCTCTGTCTCAGTGTAATGAGAGGAGGAGTTAACAGGTCAGAATGATGTTTCCTTCCTGCTCTGTCTCTGTCTAATGAGAGGAGGAGTTAACAGGTCAGAATGATGTTTCCTTCCTGCTCTGTCTCAGTGTAATGAGAGGAGGAGTTAACAGGTCAGAATGATGTTTCCTTCCTGCTCTGTCTCAGTGTAATGAGAGGAGGAGTTAACAGGTCAGAATGATGTTTCCTTCCTGCTCTGTCTCAGTGTAATGAGAGGAGGAGTTAACAGGTCAGAATGATGTTTCCTTCCTGCTCTGTCTAATGAGAGGAGGAGTTAACAGGTCAGAATTATGTTTTCTTCCTGCTCTGTCTCAGTGTAATGAGAGGAGGAGTTAACAGGTCGGAATGATGTTTCCTTCCTGCTCTGTCTCAGTGTAATGAGAGGAGGAGTTTACAGGTCAGAATGATGTTTCCTTCCTGCTCTGTCTCAGTGTAATGAGAGGAGGAGTTAACAGGTCAGAATGATGTTTCCTTCCTGCTCTGTCTAATGAGAGGAGGAGTTAACAGGTCAGAATGATGTTTCCTTCCTGCTCTGTCTCAGTGTAATGAGAGGAGGAGTTAACAGGTCAGAATGATGTTTCCTTCCTGCTCTGTCTCAGTGTAATGAGAGGAGGAGTTAACAGGTCAGAATGATGTTTCCTTCCTGCTCTGTCTCAGTGTAATGAGAGGAGGAGTTAACAGGTCAGAATGATGTTTCCTTCCTGCTCTGTCTAATGAGAGGAGTTAACAGGTCAGAATGATGTTTCCTTCCTGCTCTGTCTCAGTGTAAATAATATAATAGACTGAACTGTGAACTGGGTGACTGCAGGTTAAACTCCCTGACACAGGAGGACACACATAAAGAAGTAGACATGCTCGCTGTACACGCACATAGAGAGGCATGCACGTACTCACACACAGACATTACATTTTACCTAGACATATACACACAGAGATGAAGGCAAGTCTACGTAGGAACACATATGCAAATACACAGAGAGGCCATTTTACTTGACTAGCTGCTCTGATAATCTGTGTGTGTGTGTGTGTGTGTGTGTGTGTGTGTGTGTGTGTGTGTGTGTGCAGGCATATGTGTGTGTGTGTGTGTGTGTTGTTGTTCTCTTACTGCGTCTGCAGGAGGTGCCTCTGTATCCGGGGGCACACACACACGTTCCGTCCTCCGGTGAGCAGGAGCCTCCGTTCTCACAGGTACAGGAGTAGGAGCAGTCTGGGCCCCATCGGCCCTCCACACACACACTGTCACAGTTCACACCTGGAGGAAACATGGGGAACACCGCTCAGTAACTCATCTTACTGGGCAGAGTCTGGGGCCCTGCCTCATCTCATCAGAGGCTGGGGCCCTCCCTCATCTCATCAGAGTCTGGGGCCCTCCCTCAGAGTCTTGGGCCCTCCCTCATCTCATCAGAGTCTGGGGCCCTCCCTCAGAGTCTGGGGCCCTCCCTCATCTCATCAGAGTCTGGGGCCCTCCCTCAGAGTCTGGGGCCCTCCCTCTTCTCATCAGAGTCTGGGGCCCTCCCTCAGAGTCTGGGGCCCTCCCTCATCTCATCAGAGTCTGGGGCCCTCCCTCAGAGTCTGGGGCCCTCCACTGTCCCTCCACGGCTGTGAGAAAAGATTACCCAGCGACTTACTCTATACATTATAGTGTCGTTTATAAAGGATTTGTGAATGGAAGAGACGGAGACAGAGAGACAGAGACACAGACAGAGACACAGAGACAGAGACAGAGAAACAGAGCGACAGAGACAGACAGAGACAGACAGAGACAGAGACACAGACAGAGACACAGACAGAGACACAGGCAGAGAGACAGAGACAGACAGAGACAGAGAGACATAGAGAGAGACAGAGACAGAGAGACAGAGACACAGAAAGAGACACAGAGACAGAGACAGAGACAGAGTGATAGTTAGCTTTCTCTCCTTCCTCTCCCCTCTGAGTGCCCCTTTCTAACCCCTATCGTCCAGGGAGAGACAGAACTAAATGAAACAGGAAAGTTACAGTCCCAGAGATGGGAGAAAGGTAGAGTCCCAGGGAGAGATGGGAGAGATGTAGAGTCCCAGGGAGAGATGGGAGAAAGGTAGAGTCCCAGGGAGAGATGGGAGAAAGGTAGAGTCCCAGGGAGAGATGTAGAAAGGTAGAGTCCCAGGGAGAGATGGGAGAAAGGTAGAGTCCCAGGGAGAGATGTAGAAAGGTAGAGTCCCAGGGAGAGATGGGAGAAAGGTAGAGTCCCAAGGAGAGATGGAGAAAGGTAGAGTCATCAGGGAGAGATGGGAGAAAGGTAGAGTCCCAGGGAGAGATGTAGAAAGGTAGAGTCCCAGGGAGAGATGGGAGAAAGGTAGAGTCCCAGGGAGAGATGGGAGAAAGGTAGAATCCCAGGGAGAGATTGAGAGATGGGAGAAAGGTAGAGTCCCAGGGAGAGATGGAGAAAGGTAGAGTCCCAGGGAGAGATGGAGAAAGGTAGAGTCCCAGGGAGAGATGGAGAAAGGTAGAGTCCCAGGGAGAGATGGGAGAAAGGTAGAGTCCCAGGGAGAGATGGAGAGATGGGGAAAGGTAGAGTCCCAGGGAGAGATGGAGAAAGGTAGAGTCCCAGGGAGAGATGGAGAAAGGTAGAGTCCCAGGGAGAGATGGGAGAAAGGTAGAGTCCCAGGGAGAGATGGAGAGATGGGGAAAGGTAGAGTCCCAGGGAGAGATGTAGAAAGGTAGAGTCTCAGGGAGAGATGGAGAAAGGTAGAGTCCCAGGGAGAGATGTAGAAAGGTAGAGTCCCAGGGAGAGATGGAGAAAGGTAGAGTCCCAGGGAGAGATGGAGAGATGGGGAAAGGTAGAGTCCCAGGGAGAGATGTAGAAAGGTAGAGTCCCAGGGAGAGGTGGAGAAAGGTAGAGTCCCAGGGAGAGATGGAGAAAGGTAGAGTCCCAGGGAGAGATGGGAGAAAGGTAGAGTCCCAGGGAGAGATGGGAGAAAGGTAGAGTCCCAGGGAGAGATGGGAGAAAGGTAGAGTCCCAGGGAGAGATGTAGAAAGGTAGAGTCCCAGGGAGAGATGTAGAAAGGTAGAGTCCCAGGGAGAGATGGAGAAAGGTCGAGTCCCAGGGAGAGATGGGAGAAAGGTAGAGTCCCAGGGAGAGATGGGAGAAAGGTAGAGTCCCAGAGATGGGAGAAAGGTAGAGTCCCAGAGATGGGAGAAAGGTAGAGTCCCAGGGAGAGATGGCATTGGTAGCATTAGCAGAGCTTCTCAAATTGTGTGTGTGTGTGTGTGTGTGTGTGTGTGTGTGTGTGTGTGTGTGTGTGTGTGTGTGTGTGTGTGTGTGTGTGTGTGTGTGTGTAGTCTGTCTCAGCAGGACTGGGTTGAGGAACTGAGGACTCACTGGGGATTCAACTAGAACAGAATCCCTGGGTCTAACACACTCACACACTCACACCCATACACACACACACACACACACCCAAACACACACTCCTGAGACTCCCAGAACTCCACACTCTTCCAAGCTGTCCTCTCTGTTCCAGACTCATTAGAGGTTGCTCTGACAGAACAGAGAGAGAATATGTGAGTGGGCTTCAGCCATTATAACATCATTAATAAAGCAGATCTGTCTATAACCTGCTGGGTCCATGAAGACCAGAGGAATCTAGACTGGAACTCCTACGTACCGCAGAGATGAGGTGGAGAGATGGAGGGATGGGTGGAGGGATGGGTAGACTGATGGAGGGATGGGTAGAGGGATGGGTCGACTGATGGAGGGATGGGTAGAGGGATGGGTCGACTGATGGAGGGATGGGTAGAGGGATGGGTAGAGAGATGGAGGGATGGGTAGAGGGATGGGTAGAGGGATGGGTAGACTGATGGATGGATGGGTAGAGGGATGGGTAGAGAGATGGAGGGATGGGTAGAGGGATGGGTAGACTGATGGATGGATGGGTAGAGAGATGGAGGGATGGGTAGAGGGATGGGTAGAGGGATGGGTAGAGAGATGAGGTAGAGAGATGGAGGGATGGGTGGAGGGATGGGTAGACTGATGGATGGATGGGTAGAGGGATGGGTAGAGAGATGGAGGGATGGGTAGAGGGATGGGTAGAGGGATGGGTAGAGAGATGGGTAGAGAGATGGTGGGATGGGTAGAGGGATGGGTAGACTGATGGATGGATGGGTAGAGGGATGGGTAGAGAGATGGAGGGATGGGTAGAGGGATGGGTAGAGGGATGGGTAGAGAGATGGAGGGATGGGTGGAGGGATGGGTAGACTGATGGATGGATGGGTAGAGGGATGGGTAGAGAGATGGAGGGATGGGTAGAGGGATGGGTAGAGGGATGGGTAGAGAGATGGGTAGAGAGATGGTGGGATGGGTAGAGGGATGGGTAGAGGGATGGAGGGATGGGTGGAGGGATGGGTAGAAGGATGGGTAGAGGGATGGAGGGATGGGTAGAGGGATGTGTAGAGAGATGAGTAGAGGGATGGAGGGATGGGTAGAGAGATGGGTAGAGGGATGGAGGGATGGGTGGTGGGATGGAGGGATGGGTAGAGAGATGGGTAGAGGGATGGAGGGATGGGTGGAGGGATGGAGGGATGGGTAGAGAGATGGAGGGATGGGTAGAGGGATGGGTGGAGGGATGGAGGGATGGGTAGAGGGATGGGTAGAGGGATGGGTAGAGGGATGGAGGGATGGGTGGAGGGATGGGTAGAGGGATGGAGGGATGGGTAGAGAGATGGGTAGAGGGATGGAGGGATGGGTAGAGGGATGGAGGGATGGGTAGAGAGATGGGTAGAGGGATGGTAGAGAGATGGGTAGAGGGATGGGTGGAGGGATGGAGGGATGGGTAGAGGGATGGGTAGAGAGATGGAGGGATGGGTCGAGGGATGGAGGGATGGGTAGACAGATGGAGGGATGGGTAGACATATGGGTAGAGGGATGGAGGGATGGGTAGAGGGATGGGTAGAGAGATGGAGGGATGGGTAGAGGGATGGGTAGAGTTTTCAGTTTTTCCTAGCCACCGTGCTTCTTCACCTGCATTGCTTGCTGTTTGGGGTTTTAGGCTGGGTTTCTGTACAGCACTTTGAGATATCAGCTGATGTACGAAGGGCTATAATAAAATAAATTTGATTGATTGATTGATGGGTAGAGGGATGGGTAGAGAGAAGGGTAGAGAGATGGTGGGATGGGTAGAGGGATGGATAGGGTGATGGAGGGATGGGTGGAGGGATGGGTAGAAGGATGGTAGAGGGATGGAGGGATGGGTAGACGGATGGGTAGAAAGATAGGTAGAGGGACGGGTAGAGGGATAGAGGGATGGGTAGAGAGATGGTGGGATGGGTAGAGGGATGGATAGGGTGATGGAGGGATGGGTGGAGGGATGGGTAGAAGGATGGTAGAGGGATGGAGGGATGGGTAGACGGATGGGTAGAAAGATAGGTAGAGGGACGGGTAGAGGGATAGAGGGATGGGTAGACAGATGAAGGGATGGGTAGACTGATGGAGGGATGGGTAGACAGATGGGTAGAGGGATGGAGGGATGGGTAGAGGGATGGGTAGACTGATGGAGGGATGGGTAGAGAGATAGTTAGAGGGATGGAGGGATGGGTAGAGGGATAGAGGGATGGGTAGACAGATAGGTAGAGGGATGGGTAGAGAGATAGGTAGAGGGATGGGTAGAGAGATGGGTAGACAGATGGGTAGACAGATAGGTAGAGGGATGGAGGGATGGGTAGAGGGATGGAGGGATGGGTAGAGGGATGGAGGGATGGGTAGAGAGATAGTTAGAGGGATGGAGGGATGGGTAGAGAGATGGAGGGATGGGTGGAGGGATGGGTAGAGGGATGGAGGGATGGGTAGAGGGATGGGTAGAGAGATGGTGGGATGGGTAGAGGGATGGGTAGAGGGATGACAGTACTCAGACAGACCATTCATAATGACAGTACTCAGACAGACCATTCATAATGACAGTACTCAGACAGACCGTCCATAATGACAGTACTCAGACAGACCATTCATAATGACAGTACTCAGACAGACCATTCATAATGACAGTACTCAGACCATTCATAATGACAGTACTCAGACCATTCATAATGACAGTACTCAGACAGACCATTCATAATGACAGTACTCAGACAGACCGTTCATAATGACAGTACTCAGACAGACCATTCATAATGACAGTACTCAGACAGACCATTCATAATGACAGTACTCAGACAGACCATTCATAATGACAGTACTCAGACCATTCATAATGACAGTACTCAGACAGACCATTCATAATGACAGTACTCAGACAGACCATTCATAATGACAGTACTCAGACAGACCGTTCATAATGACAGTAGTTAGACAGACCATTCATAATGACAGTACTCAGACAGACCATTCATAATGACAGTACTCAGACAGACTGTCCATAATGACAGTACTCAGACATACCATTCATAATGACAGTACTCAGACAGACCGTCCATAATGACAGTACTCAGACAGACCATTCATAATGACAGTACTCAGACAGACCATTCATAAAAACAGCATTCAGAAACTCAGAGAGCTCTTTCACAGAAGAGGCAGTGATGTTCTGCTGAATGTTGTTGACGCTGTCTGCCTTTGGAAAAACCTTGAAGGCTTCTCACAGCGGGACAACAACAAAAAACATTCATTTGAAATGTCACACCTAAGCACAGTGCATTTCACCAGAGGAGGTAGTATTTATCTTTAAAACACACTTCGCTATCCAATCCAAGAATTCCTCTTTCCTCCTCCACAATCGTCCTGTACCCATCTAGCCCTACCGGATGTCTCTTCAGGCATTATCTTTGGCCAGCCCCTCATCACTCAGGACCTCAGCGTGTTAATGAAATCCAGAGGAGAGAAGAGAACCATCCTGTCAGTTGTATTCCAGGCATGAATCAGCCCTGGGGTCACGGGGGTCACGGCTTCACCTCAGTCTGTTGTTATACTGCAGCCATTCCCCGTTGTGATTCTAAACGTCCAGAGATGATCCAACCCTGATCCTTCCTCTGACATCCATCCCTTGTCCCTGTTCCCCCTCATACAGCAGTCCTAATGGTAGTCAGAGAGGGACAGGGAGGGCACACGCACGCACGCACGCACGGACGCACGCACACACACACACACACACACATACACACACGCACGCACACACACATGCACCAGTGTGGAGCAGGGACCCTATGACATACCATGCAGTCCTAATAGCACACAGCACTGTGCAGGACAGGAAGCTTCTCTCTCCACTTCTCCTCTCCTCTCCTCTCCTCTCCTCTCCCACTCTCTCCTACTCTCCTACTCTCTCCTCTCCTCTCCTACTCTCTCATCTCCTCTCCCACTCTCTCCTACTCTCTCCACTCAATCATTATCTATCCTCTCCTACTCTCTCCTCTCCACCTCTCCTCTCCTACTCTCTCCTATCTACCTCTCCTCTCCTACTCTCTCCTCTCCTCTCCTACTCTCTCCTCTTCACCTCTCCTTTCCACCTCTCCTCTCCACCTCTCTCTTCTCTTCTCCTCTCCACCTCTCCTCTGCTACTCTCTCCTCTCCTACTCTCTCCTCTCCTCCCTCTACTCTCATATCCTCTCCTCTCCTCTCATCTCCACCTCCTCTTCTCTCCTGTCATCTCCTCTCCACCTCTCTTCTCCTCTCCTTTTCACCTCTGTCGTCTCCACCTCTCTCCACTCTTATCCACCTCTCTCCTCCCCCATCCATTAGTCATTCTGCAGGTAATCTTCTTTCTAATGATCCTAAACCTCCTTCACTCTCAAACACTGTGACTTTGACATCAGAGCGACCAGCCTCATCAGACCGGCTGTGATTCTCATTCATTACTGTGGCTCTGACTGAAACCCTGCAGAGTCTCATGATGATGCAATGGACAGGCTGAAGGCTCACACTCAGACTCATCTATTATTATTATTATTATTATTATTATTGGTGCTATTATTAGTTTGTTGTTATTACTATTGTCAGTGTTATTATTATTGTTGTTATTATTATTATTGTTATTATTATTATTGTTATTATTATTATTGTTATTATTATTATTATTATTACTATTGTCAGTGTTATTATTATTGTTGTTATTATTATTATTGTTATTATTATTATTATTATTATTTTTGTTGTTATTATTATTGGTGCTATTATTAGTTTGTTGTTATTACTATTATTATTGTTAGTATTATTATTATTATTGCTATTATTATTATTATTATTATTATTGCTATTATTATTATTGTTATTATTGTTATTATTATTATTGTTTTATTATTATTATTGTTGTTGTTATTGTTATTATTATTGTTGTTATTGTTAGCAATATTATAGTTATTATTATTATTACTATTGTCAGTGTTATTATTGTTATTGGTAGTGTTAGTATTCTTATTGGTTATTATTATTATTGTCAGTGTTATTATTACTGTTGTTATTATTATTGTTAGTATTACTATTGTTGTTATTATTGTTATTATTATTTTTGTTATTATTATCATTACTAGTGTTATTATTGTTATTATTATTATTGTTATTGTTATGGTTAGTGTTATTATTATTTTTGTTTTTATTATCATTGCTAGTGTTATTATTGTTATTATTGTTGTTATTATTGTTATTATTATTCTTGTTATTATTCTTGTTAGTGTTACTATTGTTATTATTATGGTTATGTTATTATTGTTATTATTATTATTGTTCGTGTTATTATTATTATTGTTATTATTCTTGTTAGTGTTACTATTGTTATTATTATTGTTAGAATTATTATCGTTACTATTATTATTGTTATTATTACTATCGTTGCTATTATTTTTGTTGTTGTTATTGTTAGTATTATTATTATTATTATTATTATTGTTGTTGTTATTAGGGTTGTCCTTGGTTAATGAAATGACATTACTAATGTCATGTCATGTGGTGGATTGGAGGGATGTGGGGTGGATTGGAGGGATGTGGGGTGGATTGGAGGGATGTGTGGTGGATTGGAGGGATGTGTGGTGGATTGGAGGGATTTGTGGTGGATTGGAGGGATGTGGGGTGGATTGGAGGAATGTGTGGTGGATTGGAGGGATGTGGGGTGGATTGGAGGGATGTGGGGTGGATTGGAGGGATGTGGGGTGGATTGGAGGGATGTGTGGTGGATAGGAGGGATGTGTGGTGGATAGGAGGGATGTGTGGTGGATTGGAAAGATGTGTGGTGGATTGGAGGGATGTGTGGAGGATTGGAGGGATGTGTGGAGGATTGGAGGGATGTGTGGTGGATGTGTGATGTGTGGTGGATTGGAGGGATGTGGGGTGGATTGGAGGGATGTGGGGTGGATTGGAGGGATGTGTGGTGAATTGGAGGGATGTGTGGTGGATTGGAGGGATGTGTGGTGGATTGGAGGGATGTGTGGTGAATTGGAGGGATGTGTGGTGGATTGGAGGGATGTGTGGTGGATTGGAGGGATGTGTGGTGGATTGGAGGGATGTGGGGTGGATTGGAGGGATGTGTGGTGGATTGGAGGGATGTGTGGTGGATTTTATTTTTTTTATTTTTTTTAACCTTTATTTAACCAGGCAAGTCAGTTAAGAACAAATTCTTATTTTCAATGACGGCCTGGGAACAGTGGGTTAACTGCCTGTTCAGGGGCAGAACGACAGATTTGTACCTTGTCAGCTCTGGGGTTTGAACTCGCAACCTTCCGGTTACTAGTCCAACGCTCTAACCACTAGGCTACCCTGCCGAGGGATGTGTGGTGGATTGGAGGGATGTGGGGTGGATTGGAGGGATGTGTGGTGGATTGGGGAAATGGTTGATGCCGTGCAGCTGGAGGGATGTGTGGTGGATTGGGGAAATGGTTGATGCTGTGTAGCTGGAGGGATGTGTGGTGGATTGGGTAAATGGTTGATGCCGTGCAGCTGGAGGGATGTGTGGTGGATTGGGGAAATGGTTGATGCCGTGCAGCTGGAGGGATAAGTGGTGAATTGGGGAAATGGTTGATGCCATGCAGCTGGAGGGATGTGTGGTGGATTGGAGGGATGTGTGGTGGATTGGGGAAATGGTTGATGCCGTGCAGCTGGAGGGATGTGTGGTGGATTGGGGAAATGGTTGATGCTGTGCAGCTGGAGGGATGTGTGGTGGATTGGGGAAATGGTTGATGCCGTGCAGCTGGAGGGATGTGTGGTGGATTGGGGAAATGGTTGATGCCGTGCAGCTGGAGGGATGTGTGGTGGATTGGGGAAATGGTTGATGCTGTGCAGCTGGAGGGATGTGTGGTGGATTGGGGAAATGGTTGATGCCGTGCAGCTGGAGGGATAAGTGGTGAATTGGGGAAATGGTTGATGCCATGCAGCTGGAGGGATGTGTGGTGGATTGGAGGGATGTGTGGTGGATTGGGGAAATGGTTGATGCTGTGCAGCTGGAGGGATGTGTGGTGGATTGGGGAAATGGTTGATGCTGTGCAGCTGGAGGGATGTGTGGTGGATTGGAGGGATGTGGGGTGGATTGGGGAAATGGTTGATGCTGTGCAGCTGGGGGAGATGTGTGGTGGATTGGGGAAATGGTTGATGCCGTGCAGCTGGAGGGATGTGTGGTGGATTGGGGAAATGGTTGATGCTGTGCAGCTGGAGGGATGTGTGGTGGATTGGGGAAATGGTTGATGCCGTGTAGCTGGAGGGATGTGTGGTGGATTGGGGAAATGGTTGATGCTGTGCAGCTGGAGGGATGTGTGGTGGATTGGGGAAATGGTTGATGCCGTGCAGCTGGAGGGATGTGTGGTGGATTGGGGAAATGGTTGATGCCGTGCAGCTGGAGAGATGTGTAGTGGATTGGGGAAATGGTTGAAGCCGTGCAGCTGGGGGAGATGTGTGGTGGATTGGAGGGATGTGTGGTGGATTGGAGGGATGTGGGGTGGATTGGGGAAATGGTTGATGCTGTGCAGCTGGAGGGATGTGTGGTGGATTGGGAAAATGGTTGATGGAGTGTAGCTGGAGGGATGTGTGGTGGATTGGGGAAATGGTTGATGCAGTGTAGCTGGAGGGATGTGTGGTGGATTGGGGAAATGGTTGATGCCGTGCAGCTGGAGGGATGTGTGGTGGATTGGGGAAATGGTTGATGCCGTGCAGCTGGAGGGATGTGTGGTGGATTGGGGAAATGGTTGATGCTGTGCAGCTGGAGGGATGTGTGGTGGATTGGAGGGATGTGTGGTGGATTGGGGAAATGGTTGATGCCGTGCAGCTGGAGGGATGTGTGGTGGATTGGGGAAATGGTTGATGCCGTGCAGCTGGAGGGATGTGTGGTGGATTGGGGAAATGGTTGATGCCGTGCAGCTGGAGGGATGTGTGGTGGATTGGGGAAATGGTTGATGCCGTGCAGCTGGAGGGATGTGTGGTGGATTGGGGAAATGGTTGATGCTGTGCAGCTGGAGGGATGTGTGGTGGATTGGGGAAATGGTTGATGCCGTGCAGCTGGAGGGATGTGTGGTGGATTGGGGAAATGGTTGATGCCATGCAGCTGGAGGGATGTGTGGTGGATTGGGGAAATAGTTGATGCCGTGCAGCTGGAGGGATGTGTGGTGGATTGGGGAAATGGTTGATGCTGTGCAGCTGGAGGGATGTGTGGTGGATTGGGGAAATGGTTGATGCCGTGCAGCTGGAGGGATGTGTGGTGGATTGGGGAAATGGTTGATGCCGTGCAGCTGGAGGGATAAGTGGTGAATTGGGGAAATGGTTGATGCCATGCAGCTGGAGGGATGTGTGGTGGATTGGAGGGATGTGTGGTGGATTGGGGAAATGGTTGATGCTGTGCAGCTGGAGGGATGTGTGGTGGATTGGGGAAATGGTTGATGCTGTGCAGCTGGAGGGATGTGTGGTGGATTGGAGGGATGTGGGGTGGATTGGGGAAATGGTTGATGCTGTGCAGCTGGGGGAGATGTGTGGTGGATTGGGGAAATGGTTGATGCCGTGCAGCTGGAGGGATGTGTGGTGGATTGGGGAAATGGTTGATGCTGTGCAGCTGGAGGGATGTGTGGTGGATTGGGGAAATGGTTGATGCCGTGTAGCTGGAGGGATGTGTGGTGGATTGGGGAAATGGTTGATGCTGTGCAGCTGGAGGGATGTGTGGTGGATTGGGGAAATGGTTGATGCCGTGCAGCTGGAGGGATGTGTGGTGGATTGGGGAAATGGTTGATGCCGTGCAGCTGGAGAGATGTGTAGTGGATTGGGGAAATGGTTGAAGCCGTGCAGCTGGGGGAGATGTGTGGTGGATTGGAGGGATGTGTGGTGGATTGGAGGGATGTGGGGTGGATTGGGGAAATGGTTGATGCTGTGCAGCTGGAGGGATGTGTGGTGGATTGGGGAAATGGTTGATGGAGTGTAGCTGGAGGGATGTGTGGTGGATTGGGGAAATGGTTGATGCAGTGTAGCTGGAGGGATGTGTGGTGGATTGGGGAAATGGTTGATGCTGTGCAGCTGGAGGGATGTGTGGTGGATTGGGGAAATGGTTGAAGCCGTGCAGCTGGGGGAGATGTGTGGTGGATTGGAGGGATGTGTGGTGGATTGGGGAAATGGTTGATGCTGTGCAGCTGGAGGGATGTGTGGTGGATTGGGGAAATGGTTGATGCTGTGCAGCTGGAGGGATGTGTGGTGGATTGGGGAAATGGTTGATGCTGTGCAGCTGGAGGGATGTGTGGTGGATTGGAGAAATGGATGATGCTGTGCAGCTGGAGGGATGTGTGGTGGATTGGGGAAATGGTTGATGCCGTGCAGCTGGGGGAGATGTGTGGTGGATTGGAGGGATGTGTGGTGGATTGGAGGGATGTGTGGTGGATTGGGGAAATGGTTGATGCTGTGCAGCTGGAGGGATGTGTGGTGGATTGGGGAAATGGTTGATGCCGTGCAGCTGGAGGGATGTGTGGTGGATTGGGGAAATGGTTGATGCCGTGCAGCTGGAGGGATGTGTGGTGGATTGGGGAAATGGTTGATGCTGTGCAGCTGGAGGGATGTGTGGTGGATTGGGGAAATGGTTGATGCTGTGCAGCTGGAGGGATGTGTGGTGGATTGGAGGGATGTGTGGTGGATTGGGGAAATGGTTGATGCCGTATAGCTGGAGGGATGTGTGGTGGATTGGAGGGATGTGTGGTGGATTGGGGAAATGGTTGATGCCGTATAGCTGGAGGGATGTGTGGTGGATTGGAGAAATGGTTGATGCCGTATAGCTGGAGGGATGTGTGGTGGATTGGGGAAATGGTTGATGCTGTGCAGCTGGAGGGATGTGTGGTGGATTGGGGAAATGGTTGATGCCATGCAGCTGGGGGGATGTGTGGTGGATTGGGGAAATGGTTGATGCCGTATAGCTGGAGGGATGTGTGGTGGATTGGAGAAATGGTTGATGCCGTATAGCTGGAGGGATGTGTGGTGGATTGGGGAAATGGTTGATGCTGTGTAGCTGGAGGGATGTGTGGTGGATTGGGGAAATGGTTGATGCCATGCAGCTGGGGGGATGTGTGGTGGATTGGGGAAATGGTTGATGCTGTGCAGCTGGAGGGATGTGTGGTGGATTGGAGGGATGTGTGGTGGATTGGGGAAATGGTTGATGCTGTGTAGCTGGAGGGATGTGTGGTGGATTGGAGGGATGTGTGGTGGATTGGAGGGATGTGGGGTGGATTGGGGAAATGGTTGATGCTATGCAGCTGGAGGGATGTGTGGTGGATTGGGGAAATGGTTGATGCAGTGTAGCTGGAGGGATGTGTGGTGGATTGGGGAAATGGTTGAAGCCGTGCAGCTGGGGGAGATGTGTGGTGGATTGGAGGGATGTGTGGTGGATTGGGGAAATGGTTGATGCAGTGTAGCTGGAGGGATGTGTGGTGGATTGGAGGGATGTGTGGTGGATTGGAGGGATGTGTGGTGGATTGGAGGGATGTGTGGTGGATTGGGGAAATGGTTGATGCTGTGCAGCTGGAGGGATGTGTGGTGGATTGGGGAAATGGTTGATGCCATGCAGCTGGAGGGATGTGTGGGGATTGGGGAAATGGTTGATGCTGTGCAGCTGGAGGGATGTGTGGTGGATTGGGGAAATGGTTGATGCTGTGCAGCTGGAGGGATGTGTGGTGGATTGGGGAAATGGTTGATGCCATGCAGCTGGAGGGATGTGTGGGGATTGGGGAAATGGTTGATGCTGTGCAGCTGGAGGGATAAGTGGTGAATTGGGGAAATGGTTGATGCCATGCAGCTGGAGGGATGTGTGGTGGATTGGGGAAATGGTTGATGCAGTGTAGCTGGAGGGATGTGTGGTGGATTGGGGAAATGGTTGATGCCGTATAGCTGGAGGGATGTGTGGTGGATTGGAGAAATGGTTGATGCCGTATAGCTGGAGGGATGTGTGATGGATTGGAGAAATGGTTGATGCCGTATAGCTGGAGGGATGTGTGGTGGATTGGGGAAATGGTTGATGCTGTGCAGCTGGAGGGATGTGTGGTGGATTGGGGAAATGGTTGATGCCGTGCAGCTGGAGGGATGTGTGGTGGATTGGAGAAATGGTTGATGCCGTATAGCTGGAGGGATGTGTGGTGGATTGGGGAAATGGTTGATGCCGTGCAGCTGGAGGGATGTGTGGTGGATTGGGGAAATGGTTGATGCCGTGCAGCTGGAGGGATGTGTGGTGGATTGGAGGGATGTGTGGTGGATTGGGGAAATGGTTGATGCCGTGCAGCTGGAGGGATGTGTGGTGGATTGGAGAAATGGTTGATGCCGTATAGCTGGAGGGATGTGTGGTGGATTGGGGAAATGGTTGAAGCCGTGCAGCTGGGGGAGATGTGTGGTGGATTGGAGGGATGTGTGGTGGATTGGAGGGATGTGGGGTGGATTGGAGGGATGTGGGGTGGATTGGAGGGATGTGGGGTGGATTGGAGGGATGTGTGGTGGATTGGAGGGATGTGGGGTGGATTGGAGGGATGTGGGGTGGATTGGAGGGATGTGGGATGGATTGGAGGGATGTGGGGTGGATTGGAGGGATGTGGGGTGGATTGGAGGGATGTGTGGTGGATTGGAGGGATGTGTGGTGGATTGGAGGGATGTGGGGTGGATTGGAGGGATGTGGGGTGGATTGGAGGGATGTGGGATGGATTGGAAGGATGTGGGGTGGATTGGAGGGATGTGGGGTGGATTGGAGGGATGTGGGGTGGATTGGAGGGATGTGGGGTGGATTGGAGGGATGTGTGGTGGATTGGAGGGATGTGTGGTGGATTGGGGAAATGGTTGAAGCCGTGCAGCTGGAGGAATGTGGGGTGGATTGGGGAAATGGTTGATGCCGTGCAGCTGGAGGAATGTGGGGTGGATTGGGGAAATGGTTGATGCCGTGCAGCTGGAGGGATGTGTGGTGGATTGGGGAAATGGTTGATGCCGTGTAGCTGGAGGGATGTGTGGTGGATTGGGGAAATGGTTGATGCCGTGCAGCTGGAGGGATGTGTGGTGGATTGGGGAAATGGTTGATGCCATGCAGCTGGAGGGATGTGTGGTGGATTGGGGAAATGGTTGATGCTGTGCAGCTGGAGGGATGTGTGGTGGATTGGGGAAATGGTTGATGCCGTGTAGCTGGAGGGATGTGTGGTGGATTGGGGAAATGGTTGATGCCGTGCAGCTGGAGGGATGTGTGGTGGATTGGGGAAATGGTTGATGCCGTGTAGCTGGAGGGATGTGTGGTGGATTGGGGAAATGGTTGATGCCATGCAGCTGGAGGGATGTGTGGTGGATTGGGGAAATGGTTGATGCCGTGCAGCTGGAGGGATGTGTGGTGGATTGGGGAAATGGTTGATGCCATGCAGCTGGAGGGATGTGTGGTGGATTGGGGAAATGGTTGATGCCGTGCAGCTGGAGGGATGTGTGGTGGATTGGGGAAATGGTTGATGCCATGCAGCTGGAGGGATGTGTGGTGGATTGGGGAAATGGTTGATGCCATGCAGCTGGAGGGATGTGTGGTGGATTGGGGAAATGGTTGATGCTGTGCAGCTGGAGGGATGTGTGGTGGAAACTGTAAATAATCCACTACGTATTTCTCACAACTCATTTTGCTCCCGTCACAAGGTGAAATATTTAGGCTCCATGTGGAAGTCCACAAGACGACCAAAGGAAATGAAACACAGACTACAGCCAACGCTCTATGGTAGATCATATCCAACACTATGGTAGATCATATCCAACACTATGGTAGATCATATCCAACACTATGGTAGATCATATCCAACACTATGGTAGATCATATCCAACACTATGGTAGATCATATCCAACACTATGGTAGATCATATCCAACGCTATGGTAGATCATATCCAACGCTATGGTAGATCATATCCAACGCTATGGTAGATCATATCCAACGCTATGGTAGATCATATCCAACACCAACGCTATGGTAGATCATATCCAACGCTATGGTAGATCATATCCAACGCTATGGTAGATCATATCCAACGCTATGGTAGATCATATCCAACGCTATGGTAGATCATATCCAACGCCAACGCTATGGTAGATCATATCCAACGCCAACGCTATGGTAGATCATATCCAACGCTATGGTAGATCATATCCAACGCTATGGTAGATCATATCCAACGCTATGGTAGATCATATCCAACGCTATGGTAGATCATATCCAACGCTATGGTAGATCATATCCAACGCTATGGTAGATCATATCCAACACCAACGCTATGGTAGATCATATCCAACGCTATGGTAGATCATATCCAACGCTATGGTAGATCATATCCAACGCTATGGTAGATCATATCCAACGCTATGGTAGATCATATCCAACGCTATGGTAGATCATATCCAACACCAACGCTATGGTAGATCATATCCAACGCTATGGTAGATCATATCCAACGCTATGGTAGATCATATCCAACGCCAACGCTATGGTAGATCATATCCAACACTATGGTAGATCATATCCAACGCTATGGTAGATCATATCCAACGCTATGGTAGATCATATCCAACGCCAACGCTATGGTAGATCATATCCAACGCCAACGCTATGGTAGATCATATCCAACGCCAACGCTATGGTAGATCATATCCAACACTATGGTAGATCATATCCAACGCCAACGCTATGGTAGATCATATCCAACACTATGGTAGATCATATCCAACGCTATGGTAGATCATATCCAACGCTATGGTAGATCATATCCAACGCCAACGCTATGGTAGATCATATCCAACGCTATGGTAGATCATATCCAACGCCAACGCTATGGTAGATCATATCCAACGCCAACACTATGGTAGATCATATCCAACGCTATGGTAGATCATATCCAACGCTATGGTAGATCATATCCAACACTATGGTAGATCATATCCAACGCTATGGTAGATCATATCCAACGCTATGGTAGATCATATCCAACGCTATGGTAGATCATATCCAACGCTATGGTAGATCATATCCAACGCCAACGCTATGGTAGATCATATCCAACGCTATGGTAGATCATATCCAACACTATGGTAGATCATATCCAACGCTATGGTAGATCATATCCAACACTATGGTAGATCATATCCAACGCCAACGCTATGGTAGATCATATCCAACGCTATGGTAGATCATATCCAACGCCAACGCTATGGTAGATCATATCCAACGCCAACGCTATGGTAGATCATATCCAACGCTATGGTAGATCATATCCAACACTATGGTAGATCATATCCAACACTATGGTAGATCATATCCAATGCTATGGTAGATCATATCCAACACTATGGTAGATCATATCCAACGCTATGGTAGATCATATCCAACACTATGGTAGATCATATCCAACACTATGGTAGATCATATCCAATGCTATGGTAGATCATATCCAACACTATGGTAGATCATATCCAACACTATGGTAGATCATATCCAACGCTATGGTAGATCATATCCAACACTATGGTAGATCATATCCAACGCTATGGTAGATCATATCCAACGCTATGGTAGATCATATCCAACGCTATGGTAGATCATATCCAACGCTATGGTAGATCATATCCAACACTATGGTAGATCATATCCAACACTATGGTAGATCATATCCAACACTATGGTAGATCATATCCAACACTATGGTAGATCATATCCAACGCCAACGCTATGGTAGATCATATCCAACACTATGGTAGATCATATCCAACACTATGGTAGATCATATCCAACACTATGGTAGATCATATCCAACACTATGGTAGATCATATCCAACGCTATGGTAGATCATATCCAACGCTATGGTAGATCATATCCAACGCCAACGCTATGGTAGATCATATCCAACGCTATGGTAGATCATATCCAACACTATGGTAGATCATATCCAACACTATGGTAGATCATATCCAACACTATGGTAGATCATATCCAACACTATGGTAGATCATATCCAACACTATGGTAGATCATATCCAACACTATGGTAGATCATATCCAACGCTATGGTAGATCATATCCAACGCTATGGTAGATCATATCCAACGCCAACGCTATGGTAGATCATATCCAACACTATGGTAGATCATATCCAACGCCAACACTATGGTAGATCATATCCAACACTATGGTAGATCATATCCAACGCTATGGTAGATCATATCCAACGCTATGGTAGATCATATCCAACGCTATGGTAGATCATATCCAACGCTATGGTAGATCATATCCAACGCCAACGCTATGGTAGATCATATCCAACGCTATGGTAGATCATATCCAACACTATGGTAGATCATATCCAACACTATGGTAGATCATATCCAA
>NC_048570.1:92329313-92356813 GCF_013265735.2 Oncorhynchus mykiss | reverse complement strand
TATCTCCCTCTCTCCCTCTCTCTCTCTCTCTCTCTCTCTCTCTCCCTCTCTCCCTCTCTCCCTCTCTCTCTCTCTCTCTCTCTCTCTCTCTCTCTCTCTCTCTCTCTCTCTCTCTCTCTCTCTCTCTCTCTCTCTTACTCACGGGACAGGTTGTGTCACAGTACTCGTCCATCCAGCCGGGGGCACAGGTACAGGTTCCATTGCCCGGGTCACAGGCCGCCCCGTTGGCACACAGGCACGTCTGATTACAGTTCAGACCCCAGGTATCACTGGAGCACGAGATGGTACAATCCACACCCTGCCAACCTGGAGAGGACAGGAGGAGTGGGAGGAAGGGTGGCGAGAGGAGAGGGGAACGAGTGTAGCAGGAGAGAATGAGGAAGAAGAGAGGGGAACGAGGGTAGAAGGAGAGAATGAGGAAGAGGAGAGAGGAAAGAGGGTAGAAGGAGAGGATAAGGAAGAGGAGAGGGGAACGAGGGTAGAAGGAGAGAATGAGGAAGAGGAAGAGGAGAGGGGAACGAGGGTAGAAGGAGAGAATGAGGAAGATGAGAGAGGAAAGAGGGTAGAAGGAGAGGATAAGGAAGAGGAGAGGGGAACGAGGGTAGAAGGAGAGAATGAGGAAGAGGAGAGGGGAACGAGGGTGGAAGGAGAGGATGAAGAAGAGGAGAGGGGAAAGAGGGTAGAAGGAGAGAATGAGGAAGAGGAAGAGGAGAGGGGAAAGAGGGTAGAAGGAGAGAATGAGGAAGAGGTTCCAGTTACCGGTCCCTGAAGGATTCCTCAATTCTGAAATCGCAAAATTTTTGACAAAATCAACAATGCTCTCTGCATATTATGTGAGGGCTTGTAAATTTGACCAATCAGCACACTATTTCAGCATAAAACTGACCAATCAGCACACTATTTCAGCAGAGAACTGACCAATCAGCACACTATTTCATCATAAAACTGACCAATCAGCACACTATTACCTCATAAAACAGTCACATCATCGCAATATTATCGCATAAAACGGACCCCATCACCGCAGTACAAGAAGAGGGTTCGCAATTTCAACCAATCACCACACATTTACCTCATAACATGGTTCAATCAAACCAAACGTCAACAATCTGTTTCCGTTGTCATGGTATTCTGTCAATGTCAAAATTGTAGCAGATAAATCCAACAACTGTGCTGAGTGACTGTATGAATGAGCTCTTCAGGAATACAGAACAGATCTACACGGCAGATCTACAACTTCACTATCTACACGGCAGATCTACAACTTCACTCTCTACACGGCAGATCTACAACTTCACTCTCTACACGGCAGATCTACAACTTCACTCTCTGTCCTGCAGATCTACAACTTCACTCTCTACACAGCAGCACAACTTCACTCTCTACACTGCAGATCTACAACTTCACTCTCTGTCCTGCAGATCTACAACTTCACTCTCTACACAGCAGCACAACTTCACTCTCTACACAGCAGCACAACTTCACTCTCTACACTGCAGATCTACAACTTCACCCTCTACACTGCAACACAACTTCACTCTCTACACTGCAAATCTACAACTTCACTCTCTACACTGCAGATCACAACTTCACTCTCTACACTGCAGATCTACAACTTCACTCTCTACACTGCAGATCTACAACTTCACTCTCTGTACTCTATATACTCTCTGTTCTGTACTCTATATACTCTCTGTTCTGTACTCTATTAACTCTATATACTCTCTGTACTGTACTCTATATACTCTCTGTTCTGTACTCTATATACTCTATATACTATCTGTACTGTACTCTATATACTATCTATACTGTACTCTATATACTCTCTATACTGTACTCTATATACTCTATATACTCTCTGTATTGTACTCTATATACTCTCTTTACTGTACTCCCCACCAACAGCCCCAATGGTCAACAATATAATGAGCCCAGACTAAATACAGACAAGGTACAGTGAAATACAGAGTAACTCAGTCCATAACATACAGGGCAAACCCTGACAAACCCTGACCAACCCTGACCAACCCTGACAAACCCTGACCAACCCTGACAAACCCTGACCAACCCTGACAAACCCCTGACCAACCCTGACAAACCCCTGACCAACCCTGACAAACCCCTGACAAACCCCTGACCAACCCTGACAAACCCCTGACCAACCCTGACAAACCCCTGACAAACCCCTGACCATCCCTGACAAACCCCTGACCAACCCTGACAAACCCCTGATAAACCCTGACAAACCCTGACAAACCCTGACCAACCCTGACCAACCCTGACAAACCCTGACCAACCCTGACAAACCCTGACCAACCCTGACAAACCCCTGACCACCCCTGACAAACCCCTGACAAACCCCTGACCAACCCTGACAAACCCCTGACAAACCCCTGACCAACCCTGACAAACCCCTGACCAACCCTGACAAACCCCTGACAAACCCCTGACCATCCCTGACAAACCCCTGACCAACCCTGACAAACCCCTGATAAACCCTGACAAACCCTGACAAACCCTGACAACCCTGACAAACCCTGACCAACCCTGACAAACCCTGACCAACCCTGACAAACCCCTGACCAACCCTGACAAACCCCTGACAAACCCCTGACCAACCCTGACAAACCCCTGACCAACCCTGACAAACCCCTGACAAACCCCTGACCATCCCTGACAAACCCCTGACCAACCCTGACAAACCCCTGATAAACCCTGACAAACCCTGACAAACCCTGACAAACCCTGACCAACCCTGACAAACCCCTGACAAAACCCTGACAAACCCTGACAAACCCTGACCAACCCTGACAAACCCCTGACAAACCCCTGACAAACCCCTGACAAACCCCTGACAAAACCCTGACAATCCCTGACAAACCCCTGACAAACCCTGACAAACCCCTAACAAACCCTGACAAACCCTGACAAACACTGACAATCCCATGACAAACCCTGACAAACCCCTGTCAAACCCCTAACAAACCCTGACAAACCCTGACCAACCCCTGATAAACCCCTGACAAACCCTGACAAACCCCTGACAAACCCCTGACAAAACCCTGACAAACCCTGACAAACCCTGACAAACCCCTGACAAACCCTGACAAACCCCTGACAAAACCCTGACCAACCCTGACAAACCCTGACCAACCCTGACAAACCCTGACAAACCCCTGACAAACCCTGACAAACCCCGACAAACCCCTGACAAACCCCTGACAAACCCTGACAAACCCTGACCAACCCCCCTGCTCAACCAAAATCACATCTCACTCTAAGCTCCACACTCTCACTCCAGAATCAATCACATCTCGCGTCTACAGAACACATGAAACAGATTGTTTATACTCTGTGTGTATGTAGAAGTTATCTGAGCTTTGTCAACTGTAGGATGACGGTTATTATACGTGTATGTAGAAGTTATCTGAGAGCTATACAGTGTAATCAGAGGACTGTGGGACTGAGACAGCCACCCACACTCTCTCTCAGAACTTCTCGGAGCTGAGCGAAGCGTCGTTCCCAGAGATCCACTCTGATGTCTGTCTTTAATTACCCATGATTCCCTGGGAGATTCCAAGCCACGTAAATATTTAAACATGCTGACATTGAGAAGTACTGAAGTAACAGAGGAGTTAAGTTCTTCACTTCTCTCTGTCTCTCTGTCTCTCTCTCTGTATCTCTCTCTCTGTCTCTATGTCTCTCTCTCTCTCTGTCTCTCTATGTCTCTCTCTCTCTCTGTCTCTCTCTGTCTCTCTCTCTCTCTCTGTCTCTCTCTGTCTCTCTCTCTGTCTCTCTCTATGTCTCTCTATGTCTCTCTCTCTCTCTGTCTCTCTATGTCTCTCTCTCTCTATGTCTCTCTATGTCTCTCTCTCTCTCTGTCTCTCTCTGTCTCTCTCTCTGTCTCTCTCTCTGTCTCTATGTCTCTTTCTGTCTCTCTCTCTCTGTCTCTCTCTGTCTCTCTCTCTGTCTCTCTCTCTGTCTCTATGTCTCTCTCTCTCTTTATCTCTCTCCCTCCCTCTCTCTTTATCTCCCTCCCTCTCTCTCTGATGAGAACCTTGTAATAGAGTGCTGATCGTTAGTGTCTCCACATCATTCTAATGGACTATTGATTGATGGGTGGAGTATGTTGATGAGTAGAATGTGATTCGTGGGTTGAGTTTAATGTTCTTGGGTAGGTTCCGTTACACTGCAAAGGGTAATACAGTTACTATAGTTACTACAGCTTGTCTGTCTGTCTGGTAACATAGTTACTATAGTTACTACAGCTTGTCTGTCTGTCTGGTAATATAGTTACTACAACTCGTCTGTCTGTCTGGTAATATAGTTACTATAGTTACTACAGCTTGTCTGTCTGTCTGATAATATAGTTACTATAGATACTACAGCTTGTCTGTCTGTCTGGTAATATAGTTACTATAGTTACTACTGTCTAGTAATATAGTTACTATAGTTACTACAGCTTGTCTGTCTGGTAATATAGTTACTATAGTTACTACAGCAGGTCTGTCTGTCTGGTAATATAGTTACTATAGTTACTACAGCTTGTCTGTCTAGTAATATAGTTACTATAGTTACTACAGCTTGTCTGTCTGGTAATATAGTTACTATAGTTACTACAGCTTGTCTGTCTGTCTAGTAATATAGTTACTATAGTTACTACAGCTTGTCTGTCTGGTAATATAGTTACTATAGTTACTACAGCAGGTCTGTCTGTCTGGTAATATAGTTACTATAGTTACTACAGCTTGTCTGTCTGGTAATATAGTTATTATAGTTACTACAGATTGTCTGTCTGTCTGGTAATATAGTTACTATAGTTACTACAGCTTGTCTGTCTGTCTGGTAATATAGTTACTATAGTTACTACAGCAGGTCTATCTGTCTGGTAATATAGTTACTATAGTTACTACAGCTTGTCTGTCTGGTAATATAGTTACTATAGTTACTACAGCAGGTCTGTCTGTCTGGTAATATAGTTACTATAGTTACTACAGCTTGTCTGTCTGTCTAGTAATATAGTTACTGTAGTTATTACAGCTTGTCTGTCTGGTAATATAGTTACTATAGTTACTACAGCTTGTCTGTCTGTCTAGTAATATAGTTACTATAGTTACTACAGCTTGTCTGTCTGTCTGGTAATATAGTTACTATAGATACTACAGCTTGTCTGTCTGTCTGGTAATATAGTTACTATAGTTACTACAGCTTGTCTGTCTGGTAATATAGTTACTACAGCTTGTCTGTCTGGTAATATAGTTACTATAGTTACTACAGCTTGTCTGTCTGTCTGGTAATATAGTTACTATAGTTACTACAGCTTGTCTGTCTGTCTGGTAATATAGTTACTATAGTTACTACAGCTTGTCTGTCTGGTAATATAGTTACTATAGTTACTACAGCAGGTCTGTCTGTCTGGTAATATAGTTACTATAGTTACTACAGCTTGTCTGTCTGTCTGGTAATATAGTTACTATAGTTACTACAGCAGGTCTGTCTGTCTAGTAATATAGTTACTATAGTTACTACAGCTTGTCTGTCTGTCTGGTAATATAGTTACTATAGTTACTACAGCTTGTCTGTCTGTCTGGTAATATAGTTACTATAGTTACTACAGCTTGTCTGTCTGTCTGGTAATATAGTTACTATAGTTATTACAGCCTGTCTGTCTGTCTGGTAATATAGTTACTATAGTTACTACAGCTTGTCTGTCTAGTAATATAGTTACTATAGTTACTACAGCTTGTCTGTCTGTCTGGTAATATAGTTACTATAGTTACTACAGCTTGTCTGTCTGTCTGGTAATATAGTTACTATAGTTACTACAGCTTGTCTGTCTGTCTGGTAATATAGTTACTATAGTTACTACAGCTTGTCTGTCTGGTAATATAGTTACTATAGTTACTACAGCAGGTCTGTCTGTCTGGTAATATAGTTACTATAGTTACTACAGCTTGTCTGTCTGGTAATATAGTTACTATAGTTACTACAACTCGTCTGTCTGTCTAGTAATATTGTTACTATAGTTACTACAGCTTGTCTGTCTGTCTGGTAATATAGTTACTATAGTTACTACAGCTTGTCTGTCTGGTAATATAGTTACTACAGCTTGTCTGTCTGGTAATATAGTTACTATAGTTACTACAGCTTGTCTGTCTGTCTGGTAATATAGTTACTATAGTTACTACAGCTTGTCTGTCTGTCTGGTAATATAGTTACTATAGTTACTACAGCTTGTCTGTCTGGTAATATAGTTACTATAGTTACTACAGCAGGTCTGTCTGTCTGGTAATATAGTTACTATAGTTACTACAGCTTGTCTGTCTGGTAATATAGTTACTATAGTTACTACAGCAGGTCTGTCTGTTTGGTAATATAGTTACTATAGTTACTACAGCTTGTCTGTCTGTCTGGTAATATAGTTACTATAGTTACTACAGCTTGTCTGTCTAGTAATATAGTTACTATAGTTACTACAGCTTGTCTGTCTGTCTGGTAATATAGTTACTATAGTTACTACAGCTTGTCTGTCTGTCTGGTAATATAGTTACTATAGTTACTACAGCTTGTCTGTCTGTCTGGTAATATAGTTACTATAGTTACTACAGCTTGTATGTCTGGTAATATAGTTACTATAGTTACTACAACTCGTCTGTCTGTCTAGTAATATTGTTACTATAGTTACTACAGCTTGTCTGTCTGTCTGGTAATATAGTTACTATAGTTACTACAGCTTGTCTGTCTGTCTGGTAATATAGTTACTATAGTTACTACAGCCTGTCTGTATGTCTGGTAATATAGTTACTATAGTTACTACAGCTTGTCTGTCTGTCTGGTAATATAGTTACTATAGTTACTACAGCTTGTCTGTCTGGTAATATAGTTACTTTAGTTACTACAGGATGTTTGTCTGTTTGGTAATATAGTTACTATAGTTACTACAGCTTGTCTGTCTGGTAATATAGTTACTACAGCTTGTCTGTCTGTCTGGTAATATAGTTACTATAGTTACTACAGCTTGTCTGTCTGTCTGGTAATATAGTTACTATAGATACTACAGCTTGTCTGTCTGTCTGGTAATATAGTTACTATAGTTACTACAGCTTGTCTGTCTGGTAATATAGTTACTAGAGTTACTACAGCTTGTCTGTCTGGTAATATAGTTACTATAGTTACTACAGCTTGTCTGTCTGTCTGGTAATATAGTTACTATAGTTACTACAGCTTGTCTGTCTGGTAATATAGTTACTATAGTTACTACAGCTTGTCTGTCTAGTAATACAGTTACTATAGTTACTACAGCTTGTCTGTCTGTCTGTTACTATAGTTACTACAGCTTGTCCATCTGTCTGGTAATATAGTTACTATAGTTACTACAGCTTGTCTGTCTGTCTGGTAATATAGTTACTATAGTTACTACAGCTTGTCTGTCTGGTAATATAGTTACTATAGTTACTACAGGATGTTTGTCTGTCTGGTAATACAGTTAATATAGTTACTACAGCTTGTCTGTCTAGTAATACAGTTACTATAGTTACTACAGCTTGTCTGTCTGTCTGTTACTATAGTTACTACAGCTTGTCCATCTTTCTGGTAATATAGTTACTATAGTTACTACAGCTTGTCTGTCTGTCTGGTAATATAGTTACTATAGTTACTACAGCTTGTCTGTCTGTCTGGTAATATAGTTACTATAGTTATTACAGCCTGTCTGTCTGTCTGGTAATATAGTTACTATAGTTATTACAGCCTGTCTGTCTGTCTGGTAATATAGCTACTATAGTTACTACAGCTTGTCTGTCTGTCTGGTAATATAGTTACTATAGTTACTACAGCTTGTCTGTCTGTCTGGTAATATAGTTACTATAGTTATTACAGCCTGTCTGTCTGTCTGGTAATATAGCTACTATAGTTACTACAGCTTGTCTGTCTGTCTGGTAATATAGTTACTATAGTTACTACAGCTTGTCTGTCTAGTAATATAGTTACTATAGTTACTACAGCTTGTCTGTCTGTCTGGTAATATAGTTACTATAGTTACTACAGCTTGTCTGTCTGTCTAGTAATATAGTTACTATAGTTACTACAGCTTGTCTGTCTGTCTGGTAATATAGTTACTATAGATACTACAGCTTGTCTGTCTGTCTGGTAATATAGTTACTATAGTTACTACAGCTTGTCTGTCTGGTAATATAGTTACTAGAGTTACTACAGCTTGTCTGTCTGGTAATATAGTTACTATAGTTACTACAGCTTGTCTGTCTTTCTGGTAATATAGTTACTATAGTTACTACAGCTTGTCTGTCTGTCTGGTAATATAGTTACTATAGTTACTACAGCTTGTCTGTCTGTCTGGTAATATAGTTACTATAGTTATTACAGCCTGTCTGTCTGTCTGGTAATATAGTTACTATAGTTACTACAGCTTGTCTGTCTGTCTGGTAATATAGTTACTAGAGTTACTACAGCTTGTCTGTCTGTCTGGTAATATAGTTACTATAGTTATTACAGCCTGTCTGTCTGTCTGGTAATATAGTTACTATAGTTACTACAACTCGTCTGTCTGTCTAGTAATATTGTTACTATAGTTACTGCAGCTCGTCTGTCTGTCTGGTAATATAGTTACTATAGTTACTACAGCTTGTCTGTCTGGTAATATAGTTACTATAGTTACTACAACTTGTCTGTCTGTCTGGTAATATAGTTACTATAGTTACTACAGCTTGTCTGTCTGTCTAGTAATATAGTTACTATAGTTACTACAGCAGGTCTGTCTGTCTGGTAATATAGTTACTATAGTTACTACAACTTGTCTGTCTGTCTGGTAATATAGTTACTATAGTTACTACAGCTTGTCTGTCTGGTAATATAGTTACTAGAGTTACTACAGCTTGTCTGTCTGTCTGGTAATATAGTTACTATAGTTACTACAGCTTGTCTGTCTGTCTGGTAATATTGTTACTACAGTTACTGCAGCTCGTCTGTCTGTCTGGTAATATAGTTACTATAGTTACTACAGCTTGTCTGTCTGGTAATATAGTTACTATAGTTACTACAGCTTGTCTGTCTGGTAATATAGTTACTACAACTTGTCTGTCTGTTAATATAGTTACTATAGTTACTTCAGCTTGTCTGTCTGTCTGGTAATATAGTTACTATAGTTACTACAGCTTGTCTGTCTGTCTGGTAATATAGTTACTATAGTTACTACAACTTGTCTGTCTGGTAATATAGTTACTATAGTTACTACAGCAGGTCTGTCTGTCTGGTAATATAGTTACTAACACTTGTCTGTCTGTATGGTAATATAGTTACTATAGTTACTACAGCTTGTCTGTCTGGTAATATAGTTACTATAGTTACTACAGCTTGTCTGTCTGTCTGGTAATATAGTTACTATAGTTACTACAGCTTGTCTGTCTGGTAATATAGTTACTGTAGTTACTACAGCAGGTCTGTCTGTCTGGTAATATAGTTACTATAGTTACTTCAGCTTGTCTGTCTGTCTGGTAATATAGTTATTATAGTTACTACAGATTGTCTGTCTGTCTGGTAATATAGTTACTATAGTTACTACAGCAGGTCTGTCTGTCTGGTAATATAGTTACTATAGTTACTTCAGCTTGTCTGTCTGTCTGGTAATATAGTTACTATAGTTACTACAGCTTGTCTGTCTGGTAATATAGTTACTATAGTTACTACAGCTTGTCTGTCTAGTAATATAGTTACTATAGTTACTACAGCTCGTCTGTCTGGTAATATAGTTACTACAGATTGTCTGTCTGTCTGGTAATATAGTTACTATAGTTACTACAGCAGGTCTGTCTGTCTGGTAATATAGTTACTATAGTTACTACAGCTCGTCTGTCTGGTAATATAGTTACTACAGATTGTCTGTCTGTCTGGTAATATAGTTACTATAGTTACTACAACTTGTCTGTCTGTCTGTTAATATAGTTACTAGAACGTGTCTGTCTGTCTGGTAATATAGTTACTATAGTTACTACAACTTGTCTGTCTGGTAATATAGTTACTATAGTTACTACAGCTTGTCTGTCTGTTAATATAGTTACTAGAACGTGTCTGTCTGTCTGGTAATATAGTTACTATAGTTACTACAACTTGTCTGTCTGGTAATATAGTTACTATAGTTACTACAGCTTGTCTGTCTGTCTGGTAATATAGTTACACTAGTTACTACAGCTTGTCTGTCTGTCTGGTAATATAGTTACTATAGTTACTACAGCTTGTCTGTCTGTCTGGTAATATAGTTACTATAGTTACTACAGCTTGTCTGTCTGTCTGGTAATATAGTTACTATAGTTACTACAGCAGGTCTGTCTGTCTGGTAATATAGTTAATATAGTTACTACAACATGTCTGTCTGTCTGTCTAGTAATATAAGTTACTGCAACTTGTCTGTCTGTCTGGTAATATAGTTACTAGAACGTGTCTGTCTGTCTAGTAATATAGTTGTCATCATTGAGATTCTATTGAATTACTAGAGGGGCTACATCATCAACCCTCAAAGTTCCAGAATGTGGTGAAAATGGCAGCCATATTGGTCAGGGAGAAATCCAAACCAGTCTAATTGTAGAACTAGCCTCTTTAACTAGGGCTCCAGAGTGGCGCAGTGGTCGATGGCACTGCATCTCAGTGCTAGAGGCGCCACTACAGACCCTGGTTCGGTTCCAGGCTGTATCACAACCGGCCATGATTGGGAGTCCCATAGGGCGGCACACAATTGGCCCAGCGTTGGCCGGGGTAGGCTGTCATTGTAGGAGTTTTTCTAGCCACCGTGCTTCTACACCTGCATTGCTTGCTGTTTGGGGTTTTAGGCTGGGTTTCTGTACAGCACTTTGAGATATCAGCTGATGTACGAAGGGCTATATAAATACATTTGATTTGATTTGATTTGTTCTTAATTGACTTGCCTGGTTAAATTAAGGTTAAATAAAAGATCTGTAAACAGTCCATAAATGTCTAAATTTCTGTTTTCTTGGAAAGCTGTGAGTGCTGTTATATAATACCAAATCAGTACTAGTTGCATTTACAACTTGTCTAAGTCCTGTCATCAACTGATGTCAGCGTGTGGCTGTGGATTGACAGAATTGTTTGAATTGAATGTTGTCATATTGGCAGTTAAAAATGTATGAAATCATTCCTCTAAAAATGTCTGGCTAGCTAGCTAACAACATACAACGCAGATACATTCTTAAAGAGAGAGAAAAGAGAGAGAGAGAGAGGAGAGAAGGAAAGAGCGAGATATGACAGTATTCAGGGTACAGTACCTTCTCTGCACATGCAGGATCCGTCGATGTGTGAGCAGGCGATCTGGTTGTGACAGGAACAGGGAGAGGAACAGTTGGCCCCATACACCCCAGCAGGACAGGTCAGAGAACAGTCATCACCCTGAGAGAGAGAGAGAGAGAGAGAGAGAGAGAGAGACAGAGAGAGAGAGAGAGAGAGAGAGAGACAGAGAGAGAGAGAGAGACAGACAGACAGACAGAGAGGGAGGGAGAGAGAGGGAGAGAGAAGAGACAGACAGACAGAGACAGACAGACAGAGAGAGAGAGTGAGCAAGAGAGACATAGCGATGGAGACAGAGAGAGAGAGACAGACAGAGAGACAGAGAGAGAGAGAGAGAGAGAGACAGAGAGAGAGAGACAGAGAGAGAGAGAGACAGAGAGAGAGAGAGAGAGAGAGAGAGGGAGACAGACAGACAGACAGACAGACAGACAGACAGACAGACAGAGGGAGGGAGAGAGACAGAGAGACAGAGAGAGAGAGGGAGGGAGAGAGAGGGAGAGAGAAGAGACAGACAGACAGAGACAGACAGACAGAGAGAGAGAGAGAGAGACAGAGAGACAGAGAGAGAGAGGGAGGGAGAGAGAGGGAGAGAGAAGAGACAGACAGACAGAGACAGACAGACAGACAGAGAGTGAGCAAGAGAGACAGAGAATGAGACATACTTTTTTTTAAACTTTCTTTCTTTAATGATACATCCTCATTTCATTAAAACCTCACCACTACCGCCCGCCCCCGCCCCCCCTTTAAAAACAAATATCCCCTATTCTAAGACTCACCTTGCCCTGAACCCCACGATACAAAACAACACACCACAATAACCAAAAACCTCAACACTTCTACAGCCGTACATCCAACCCGTCTTCCCCACCCGACACACCACATCTCCTGAAACATCTCCACACTGTTTAGCATTTTACACAACTCAAATTCCACCCTAAGGCGCGCAGAGGCCTTCCCATTCAACAATAGTAAAGGGTCTGTTATCCCCCCCACCTTTGACCCTGTTCCTCCTCGTTCGCAAAAATAGACAACTTTGACTGAGCAAACATTTGGCCTTCTCCTTATTTGAAGAGCTGTACCCCATTATAAATATCCCAACAGTGAACTCCACCCCCGAACCACTCACACACACATTCCAATAATGACATTAACCTGGCGCACATACAGTGCCTTGCGAAAGTATTCGGCCCCCTTGAACTTTGCGACCTTTTGCCACATTTCAGGCTTCAAACATAAAGATATAAAACTGTATTTTTTTTGTGAAGAATCAACAACAAGTGGGACACAATCATGAAGTGGAACGACATTTATTGGATATTTCAAACTTTTTTAACAAATCAAAAACTGAAAAATTGACTGTAGAAAACCCATGATGCACAGTTTCACTCATGACACAGAAAGGACACCCCAGTCCAACTCTCGGGTCGACCCGTGCCAACCAGCTGTTACTGTCCAGGGCTCCATGTAGAACCCTCCACTGGAGGTCCCCTGACCTCTTTGGTACTGGGGGTTTGTAGAGCCCCCTCCATCTAAAACCCACCATACTCTCCTCCCTACATAGCCCCTGCCACTGATGTGCCTTCACTCCTGGTAGGCTCCTAATGTTCCTCACCTTAACACAGAGGTTGTAGAGGGCTTTAACCTCCCACCCCCTCAAACTCCCCCAGGCCATCAAACTCCCCCAGGGTCCTCCCGACCCCCTTGCCAGTCCCCAGTCTCTGCAGTCACCTGCTGTGGTGGCAACATTGGTGGCTCCTCCCCCTTTTGGCCGCTCGAACACCCCCCTTACCGGCTCAGACAGGGCCTCCTGGACCTCCTCCAGGAATCTCCCCAACAGCCTAAGAGACGTTATTCCTGTTTATTAAGCATTTCATGGCTACAGACGTGAGTGATACGGGTCGGTAGTCACTTAGGCAGGTTACCTTAGTGTTCTTGGGCACAGAGACTATGGTGGTCTGCTTGAAACATGTTGGTATTACAGACTCAGACAGGGAGAGGTTGAAAATGTCAGTGAAGACACTTGCCAGTTGGTCAGCGCATGCTCGGAGTACACATCCTGATAATCTGTCTGGCCCTGCGGTCTTGTGAATGTTGACCTGTTTAAAGGTCTTACTCACATCGGCTGCGGAGAGTGTGATCATACAGTCGTCCAGAACAGCTGATGATCTCATGCATGTTTCAGTGTTACTTGCCTCGAAGCGAGTATAGAAGTGATCTAACACGTCTGGTAGACTTGTGTCACTGGGCAGCTCTCGGCTGTGCTTCCCTTTGTAGTCTGTAATGGTTTGCAAGCCCTGCCAAACCCGACGAGCGTCGGAGCCAGTGTAGTACGATTCAATCTTAGTCCTGTATTGACACTTTGCCTGTTTGATGGTTAGTCTGAGGGCATAGCGGGATTTCTTATAAACTTCCGGGTTTGATTCCCGCTCCTTGAAAGTGGCAGCTCTACCCTTTAGCTCAGTGCAGATGTTGCCTGTAATCCATGGCTTCTGGTTGGGGTATGTACGTACAGTCACTGTGGGGACGACATCCTCGATGCACTTATTAATGACGTCCCTTAACACTCCCACTGAGCCTGAATGAGGCTCCTCCCAATTTCTGTCTTTCGTAAAAATCCATTGTGCAGTTCCAGTCCCCGCGACCACCAGCGTCTCCTCAGGCGCTACCTGCGAGAGTTCCTGTCTAAGACACCCAAACAGACGCTCCCTCTCCCTCCCTGTGTTAGGCGCATACACATTTATAAGGACAAAACCCCTAGTTGTTAATTTCTGCTTTTACAACAAGCAGTCTACCCCTACACACCTCCTTTGAGGAGCACATTTTTACTGCCAGCCCCGGTGCAAAAAAGACCCCTGCACTTATATTTGTCCCATGGCTCAGCACACTTACCCCTTTTCCACCAGAGACCCCAATCGACTTCATTCACCACATCATTATGCATCTCCTGCAGAAACAACACCTTTACTTTTGTTTTGTTTTACATATTCACCCAAAATACTCCTCTTTCCCACATCTCTGGCGCCATTTATATTGAGCGGGCCTACCCAAAGAGACTCCATAAGAAGTGGGAGAAAAGGCAGCAAAGAAAGAGACCAATAGCAAAGCTCAAAAAGCCCCAGTGCCAGAAGGAAACTATACATCTAAACAGTGTCTGAAGGTAGACTCAACTCCATCTCCTGACTAGACCCAGCCTCATCTACACTACCATCCATAGTCTGACTAGACCCAGCCTCATCTACACCACCCTCCGTAACCTGACTAGACCCAGCCTCATCTACACCACCCTCCGTAACCTGACTAGACCCAGCCTCATCTACCCCACCATCTCTAGCCTGACTAGACCCAGCCTCTGCTACCCCACCATCCATAGCCTGACTAGGCCCACCCTAAGCTACCCCACCATCTCTAGCCTGACTAGACCCAGCCTCATCTACCCCACCATCTCTAGCCTGACTAGACCCAGCCTCATCTACCCCACCATCTCTAGCCTGACTAGACCCAGCCTCATCTACCCCACCATCTCTAGCCTGACTAGACCCAGCCTCCGCTACCCCACCATCCATAATCTGACTAGACCTAGCCTCCGCTACCCCACCATCCATAATCTGACTAGACCTAGCCTCCGCTACCCCACCATCCATAATTTGACTAGACCTAGCCTCCGCTACCCCACCATCTCTAGCCTGACTAGACCCAGCCTCATCTACCCCACCATCTCTAGCCTGACTAGACCCAGCCTCATCTACCCCACCATCTCTAGCCTGACTAGACCCAGCCTCATCTACCCCACCATCTCTAGCCTGACTAGACCCAGCCTCCGCTACCCCACCATCTCTAGCCTGACTAGACCCAGCCTCAGCTACCCCACCATCTCTAGCCTGACTAGACCCAGCCTCATCTACCCCACCATCTCTAGCCTGACTAGACCCAGCCTCAGCTACCCCACCATCTCTAGCCTGACTAGACCCCGCCTCTTCTACCCCACCATCTCTAGCCTGACTAGACCCAGCCTCATCTACCCCACCATCTCTAGCCTGACTAGACCCAGCCTCATCTACCCCACCATCTCTAGCCTGACTAGACCCAGCCTCCGCTACCCCACCATCTCTAGCCTGACTAGACCCAGCCTCATCTACCCCACCATCTCTAGCCTGACTAGACCCAGCCTCATCTACCCCACCATCTCTAGCCTGACTAGACCCAGCCTCAGCTACCCCACCATCTCTAGCCTGACTAGACCCAGCCTCTTCTACCCCACCATCTCTAGCCTGACTAGACCCAGCCTCATCTACCCCACCATCTCTAGCCTGACTAGACCCAGCCTCCGCTACCCCACCATCCATAATCTGACTAGACCTAGCCCTGTACCCTCACCTTGTCTACAGCGTTTATGTGGACACGCAAAGCTCTTATGCCCCAAATCCGCACACTCAAAACACCGTAGACAATCTGTGCTGGCGAACCCTGTAGAGCCCCTCCCCCTGCCTCACTTTAAAATGCAGATTTAACTGTTATCGTAGTTCAGAAACATGAATATTCCGGTAGGAAACAACATGCTCAACGGTGTCTGCCTGGAAACCTGCCGACAGTACAGGAACAACAACTCAGCTTTTTCCTGATCTGATCGTCCGTAATAAACGGAGGCAGATTCACAACTACAGCCCTGGTCGAAGGAGTCGGAAGAGGAGAAATCAGCAACAACACGAATATTCCACTAGCAGTCAGCCTGTTCAATAAATGTACTATTTTCATGAACACAACCACAACTTTGTTAACACTGGATGCAGAATGTATAAATTCAGCTCCTACCTGTCCACCGACCACGAGCAGAACCTCTTCCAAATTAACTCCATTCTCAGGAACACACCTGAATCCATGACGTATCGACAGCGTCTCCTCCGCCGCTAGGCTGTGAAGCCATCGCTCACACCTCGCCGTTCAAACCCCAGGAAACTAAAACTCCGTCCCGTTCCTCCCTAACTTTGAACGAAAATAGTGGGTACAGCTAAACCACCGTTAACCCTCCACCATAAAAAATAAAAAATACCAAGAAAAAAAGCATGAATGTATGGACAGAGCCCTCCACACTGCCTCTCAACTACAAACACTCCCAGCATGCACTGAGAGAGACAGAGCCCTCCACACTGCCTCTCAACTACAAACACTCCCAGCATGCACTGAGAGAGACAGAGCCCTCCACACTGCCTCTCAACTACAAACACTCCCAGCATGCACTGAGAGAGACAGAGCCCTCCACACTGCCTCTCAACTACAAACACTCCCAGCATGCACTGAGAGAGACAGAGCCCTCCACACTGCCTCTCAACTACAAACACTCCCAGCATGCACTGAGAGAGACAGAGCCCTCCACACTGCCTCTCAACTACAAACACTCCCAGCATGCACTGAGAGAGACAGAGCCCTCCACACTGCCTCTCAACTACAAACACTCCCAGCATGCACTGAGAGAGACAGAGAGAGACAGAGAGACATAGAATGAGAGAGAGAAAGGGAGAGAGAGAGAGACATAGAGAGAGACAGAGAAAGACAGAGACATAGAATGAGAGAGAGAAAGAGAGAGACAGAGAGAGAAAGAGACAGAGAGAGAGACAGAGACACAGAGAGACAGAGACAGATAAAGACAGAGAGACAGAGAGAGACAGAGACAGAGACACAGAGAGACAGAGAAAGACAGAGAGACAGAGAGACATAGAGCGAGAGAGACAGAGAGACAGAGAGCGACAGAAAGAGACAGAGAGACAGAGAGAGACAGAGAGAGCGACAGAGACAGAGAGAGAGAGACAGAGAGAGCGACAGAGAGCGACAGAGAGACAGAGAGACAGAGAGAGACAGAGAGAGAGAGAGAGAGAGAGCGACAGAGAGACAGAGAGACAGAGAGAGACAGAGAGAGACAGAGAGAGAGGTAGTTTCCCTGTTTCCACAAGCGATATTTTAATAAGACCTCAGTGAAACTTTAACAATGTTTGGATCAATATGTTCCCTCCTAAATCAAAAGTTAGTTTGAAGTTTTCAAGCCTCAAAATGTGATCTAAAGTTGAGATGAGTTCATTTTCCACACCATCTGTTGTTGTTGTTTTTTTTAGATACATATTTGTCTGAATCCCCAATGAATGGGAAATATAGGCAGCGTCTAATTCAATGATTTTAGACTGATTCATTTGGGATTCAGATGTAAAGTTGGATCCACGTTCACGCAGCAGATGGCATGAAACACAGACGCTCATCTCAACACTACACCACGTTTGAGGTCTGAAAACATCTGACGAACTTTTACTTTGGAGTCAACGGCCCTTTTCAACCCAGA
This sequence comes from Oncorhynchus mykiss, assembly GCF_013265735.2. Lineage (NCBI taxonomy): Eukaryota > Metazoa > Chordata > Actinopteri > Salmoniformes > Salmonidae > Oncorhynchus > Oncorhynchus mykiss. The sequence continues at coordinate 92,339,178 of NC_048570.1, read as the reverse complement.
CACGCTGTACATGTTCCCCGGGACAGACCAACAAGCAAATCTACAGACTACAGTGTTGCTTTGATCGCAACGTGAACTCCCTGTGAAGTCCATAGATCTACTGTGGTATTCTAGTCTGTAATCTCTCCTTTCTTCTCTAAGGACACAACAATCTACTGTGGTATTCTAGTCTGTAATCTCTCCTTTCTTCTCTAAGGATACAGCAATCTACTGTGGTATTCTAGTCTGTAATCTCTCCTTTCTTCTCTGAGGATACAACGATCTACTGTGGTATTCTAGTCTGTAATCTCTCCTTTCTTCTCTGAGGATACAACGATCTACTGTGGTATTCTAGTCTGTAATCTCTCCTTTCTTCTCTGAGGATACAACGATCTACTGTGGTATTCTAGTCTGTAATCTCTCCTTTCTTCTCTGAGGATACAACAATCTACTGTGGTATTCTAGTCTGTAATCTCTCCTTTCTTCTCTAAGGATACAGCAATCTACTGTGGTATTCTAGTCTGAAATCTCTCCTTTCTTCTCTAAGGACACAACAATCTACTGTGGTATTCTAGTCTGAAATCTCTCCTTTCTTCTCTGAGGATACAACGATCTACTGTGGTATTCTAGTCTGTAATCTCTCCTTTCTTCTCTAAGGACAGAACAATCTACTGTGGTATTCTAGTCTGTAATCTCTCCTTTCTTCTCTAAGGATACAACGATCTACTGTGGTATTCTAGTCTGTAATCTCTCCTTTCTTCTCTAAGGATACAACGATCTACTGTGGTATTCTAGTCTGTAATCTCTCCTTTCTTCTCTAAAGATACAACAATCTACTGTGGTATTCTAGTCTGTAATCTCTCCTTTCTTCTCTAAAGATACAACAATCTACTGTGGTATTCTAGTCTGTAATCTCTCCTTTCTTCTCTAAGGACAGAACAATCTACTGTGGTATTCTAGTCTGTAATCTCTCCTTTCTTCTCTAAGGATAAAAGGATGAGTATAAAGCATTACCATGTTGACTGATTGTGTTGACTGATTGTGTTGACTGATTGTGTTGACTGATCGTGTTGACTGATCGTGTTGACTGTTCGTGTTGACTGTTCATGTTGACTGTTCGTGTTGACTGATCGTGTTGACTGATTGTGTTGACTGATTGTGTTGACTGTTCGTGTTGACTGTTCGTGTTGACTGTTCGTGTTGACTGATCGTGTTGACTGATCGGGTTGACTGGTCGTGTTGACTGATCGTGTTGACTGATCGTGTTGACTGGTCGTGTTGACTGATCGTGTTGACTGTTCATGTTGACTGATCGTGTTGACTGATCGAGTTGATGATTTATGCATTGAAGTAAATTGGTGTCAGTCTGCGACCCAGGACATTCAGAACACACACAGACTGAGCTGTCCTGTCAACCTCAGTGGTCTATCAGTGTGACTAGATTACTCAGTATTACTCAGGTTACTGACACGTTACAACAACTACAGTACGCTGGCAGACCACAGAGACATAACGCTCAGCACGAACCATTCTGGAGCTTGGAGTAATTCATAGATAAACAACTATTGACTAAATGAAAACAATAAACATTAGGTCTAAAGGCTGTTCCTACACTGCGTCGTAGGCTTGTGTTTCCTGAGTAAATCTGAGATCCACTATTAGTACATAATCCCAGTACATAATCCCAGTACATAATCCCAGTACATAATCCCAGTGCATAATCCCAGTACATAATCCCAGTGCATAATCCCAGTACATAATCCCAGTGCATAATCCCAGTACATAATCCCAGTACATAATCCCAGTACATAATCCCAGTACATAATCCCAGTACATAATCCCAGTACATAATGCCAGTATATAATGCCAGTATATACTGCCAGTATATAACGCCAGTATATAATGCCAGTATATAATACCAGTATACAATGCCAGTACATAATGCCAGTATATAATGCAAGTATATAATGCCAGTACATAATGCCAGAATATAATACCAGTATATAATGCCAGTATATAATGCCAGTATATAATGCAAGTATATCATGCCAGTACATAATGCCAGTATATAATGCAAGTATATAATGCCAGTATATAATGCCAGTATATAATACCAGTATATAATGCCAGTATATAATGCCAGTATATAATGCCAGTATATAACGCCAGTATATAATGCCAGTATATAATGCCAGTATATAATGCAAGTATATCATGCCAGTACATAATGCCAGTATATAATGCAAGTATATAATGCCAGTATATAATGCCAGTATATAATGCCAGTATATAATGCCAGTATATAATGCCAGTATATAATGCCAGTATATAACGCCAGTATATAATGCCAGTATATAATACCAGTATATAATGCCAGTATATAATACCAGTATATAAATATAATGCCAGTATATAATGCCAGTATATAATACCAGTACATAATGCCAGTATATAATGCCAGTATATAATACCAGTATATAATGCCAGTATATAATGCCAGTATATAATGCCAGTATATAATGCCAGTATATAATACCAGTATATAATACCAGTATATAATACCAGTATATAATGCCAGTATATAATACCAGTCTATAATACCAGTATATAATGCCAGTATATAATGCCAGTATATAATACCAGTATATAATGCCAGTATATAATTCCAGTATATAATACCAGTATATAATACCAGTATATAATGCCAGTATATAATACCAGTATATAATGCCAGTATATAATGCCAGTATATAATACCAGTATATAATGCCAGTATATAATACCAGTATATAATGACAGTATATAATGCCAGTATATAATACCAGTATATAATACCAGTATATAATGCCAGTATATAATACCAGTCTATAATACCAGTATATAATGCCAGTATATAATGCCAGTATATAATACCAGTATATAATGCCAGTATATAATACCAGTATATAATACCAGTATATAATACCAGTATATAATGCCAGTATATAATGCCAGTATATAATGCCAGTATATAATACCAGTATATAATGCCAGTATATAATGCCAGTATATAATACCAGTATATAATGCCAGTATATAATGCCAGTATATAATACCAGTATATAATGCCAGTATATAATGCCAGTATATAATACCAGTATATAATGCCAGTATATAATAACAGTATATAATACCAGTATATAATGCCAGTATATAATGCCAGTATATAATGCCAGTATATACTACCAGTATATAATGCCAGTATATAATACCAGTATATAATACCAGTATATAATGCCAGTATATAATGCCAGTATATAATACCAGTATATAATACCAGTATATAATGCCAGTATATAATGCCAGTATATAATACCAGTATATAATGCCAGTATATAATGCCAGTATATAATACCAGTATATAATGCCAGTATATAATGCCAGTATATAATGCCAGTATATAATACCAGTATATAATGCCAGTATATAATACCAGTATATAATACCAGTATATAATGCCAGTATACATGGAACATGTCAGACATGTCAAAGAACAGTAGTATTTGGGGACGTCCCTCTCCTCTCCTCTCCTCTCCTCTCATCTCTTTTATTTCATTTTCTCGTCTGCTCTCCTCTCCTGCTCTCTCCTCTTCTCTCCTCTCCTCCGCTCGTCTCCTCTCCTCTCCTCTCATCTCTTTTATTTTATTTTCTCGTCTGCTCTCCTCTCCTGCTCTCTCCTCTTCTCTCCTCTCCTCCGCTCGTCTCCTCTCCTCTCCTCCGCTCGTCTCCGCTCGTCTCCTCTCCTCTCCTCTCCTCTCCTCTCCTCTCCTCTCCTCTCCTCTCCTCTCCTCTCCTCTCCTACCATCCCCTCTCCTCTCCTCTCCTCTCCTCCCCTCCTCTCCTCTCCTCTCCTCTCCTCTCCTCTCCTCTCCTCTCCTCTCCTCTGGGAATCTCTCTATGACACTCCTTTGAGCAGGACCTCCACCTACAGTACAGCACTGTGCTGATTCAATTAATTATGAACCATGTCGAATTAAGACAGCAGACCCCCCCCCCCCCCCCCCCCCACCAACCCTATGTCTTGTAATTACCCTTCATCTAATATTCACAAAATTAAACAAACGAAGAGACGGAAGAAAAAGATGAGTGTTAGAAAGAGAGTGAGGTAGTTAAAGAAAGAGACGACTATAGTAGTGTTCAGTAGATGGTAGTCCTGGAGAAAGCACTAGAGATGACTACAGTAGTGTTCAGTAGATGGTAGTCCTGGAGAAAGCACTAGAGATGACTACAGTAGTGTTCAGTAGATGGTAGTCCTGGAGAAAGCACTAGAGATGACTACAGTAGTGTTCAGTAGATGGTAGTCCTGGAGAAAGCACTAGAGATGACTACAGTAGTGTTCAGTAGATGGTAGTCCTGGAGAAAGCACTAAAGATGACTACAGTAGTGTTCAGTAGATGGTAGTCCTGGAGAAAGCACTAGAGATGACTACAGTAGTGTTCAGTAGATGGTAGTCCTGGAGAAAGCACTAGAGATGACTACAGTAGTGTTCAGTAGATGGTAGTCCTGGAGAAAGCACTAGAGATGACTACAGTAGTGTTCAGTAGATGGTAGTCCTGGAGAAAGCACTAGAGATGACTACAGTAGTGTTCAGTAGATGGTAGTCCTGGAGAAAGCACTAGAGATGACTACAGTAGTGTTCAGTAGATGGTAGTCCTGGAGAAAGCACTAGAGATGACTACAGTAGTGTTCAGTAGATGGTAGTCCTGGAGAAAGCACTAGAGATGACTACAGTAGTGTTCAGTAGATGGTAGTCCTGGCGAAAGCACTAGAGATGACTACAGTAGTGTTCAGTAGATGGTAGTCCTGGAGAAAGCACTAGAGATGACTACAGTAGTGTTCAGTAGATGGTAGTCCTGGAGAAAGCACTAGAGATGACTACAGTAGTGTTCAGTAGATGGTAGTCCTGGAGAAAGCACTAGAGACGACTACAGTAGTGTTCAGTAGATGGTAGTCCTGGAGAAAGCACTAGAGATGACTACAGTAGTGTTCAGTAGATGGTAGTCCTGGAGAAAGCACTAGAGATGACTACAGTAGTGTTCAGTAGATGTCAATGGAAGAGATGTGTGTGTGTGTGCGTGCGTGCGAGCGTGCGTGTGTGTGTGTGTGTGTGTGTGTGTGTGTGTGTGTGTGTGTGTGTGTGCGAGACAGTCTAGCTGATTGACAGTCATATGATGGATTCTGTTAAATGATAACATATTTCAAGTTAAACTGTAGTTTGTTTGTATCCTGTTTAGTGAATGATTACTGTGAGTATTAATGGAGTTTTGCCATGAAACTGTCCGTATGCTAATTTAGAAAAGTTGTCCTAATCAGAGAAGAGGACATTTCCTAGGATCAGAGAGCAGGGTCAGGCCTAGAATGAAGATGGACGGGTTGGGATTCTGACAGCTGGCTAAATAAAGAGAGGACCATGGACATTCTACACAGAGAGAGGACATTTCCTAGGATCAGAGAGCAGGGTCAGGCCTAGAATGAAGATGGACGGGTTGGGATTCTGACAGCTGGCTAAATAAAGAGAGGACCATGGACATTCTACACAGAGAGAGGACATTTCCTAGGATCAGAGAGCAGGGTCAGGCCTAGAATGAAGATGGACGGGTTGGGATTCTGACAGCTGGCTAAATAAAGAGAGGACCATGGACATTCTACAGAGAGAGAGAGGACCATGGACATTCTACAGAGAGAGAGGACCATGGACATTCTACAAAGAGAGGACCATGGACATTCCACAGAGAGAGGACCATGGACATTCTACAGAGAGAGGACCATGGACATTCTACAGAGAGAGAGGACCATGGACATTCTACAAAGAGAGGACCATGGACATTCTACAGAGAGAGAGGACAATGGACATTCTACAGAGAGAGAGGACAATGGACATTCTACAGAGAGAGGACCATGGACATTCTACAGAGAGAGGACCATGGACATTCTACAGAGAGAGAGGATCATGGACATTCTACAGAGAGAGAGGACAATGGACATTCTACAGAGAGAGGACCATGGACATTCTACAGAGAGAGGACCATGGACATTCTACAGAGAGAGAGGATCATGGACATTCTACAGAGAGAGGAACATGGACATTCTACAGAGAGAGGACCATGGACATTCTACAGAGAGAGGGCCATGGACATTCCAGAGAGAGAGAGGACCATGGACATTCCAGAGAGAGAGAGGACCATGGACATTCCAGAGAGAGAGAAGACCATGGACATTCTACAAAGAGGACATTCCATGGACATTCTACAAAGAGAGGACCATGGACATTCCAGAGAGAGAGAGGACCATGGACATTCTACAGAGAGAAGACCATGGACATTCTACAAAGAGAGGACCATGGACATTCTACAAAGAGAGGACCATGGACATTCTACAAAGAGAGGACCATGGACATTCCAGAGAGAGAGAGGACCATGGACATTCTACAGAGAGAAGACCATGGACATTCTACAAAAAGAGGACCATGGACATTCTACAAAGAGAGAGGACCATGGACATTCTACAGAGAGAGGACCATGGACATTCTACAGAGAGAGGACCATGGACATTCTACAGAGAGAGAGGACCATGGACATTCTACAGAGAGAGGACCATGGACATTCTACAGAGAGAGAGGACCATGGACATTCTACAGAGAGAGGACCATGGACATTCTACAGAGAGAGAGGACCATGGACATTCTACAGAGAGAGGACCATGGACATTCTACAGAGAGAGAGGACCATGGACATTCTACAGAGAGAGGACCATGGACATTCTACAGAGAGAGGACCATGGACATTCTACAAAGAGAGGACCATGGACATTCTACAGAGAGAGGACCATGGACATTCTACAGAGAGAGAGGACCATGGACATTCTACAGAGAGAGGACCATGGACATTCTACAAAGAGAGAGGACCATGGACATTCTACAGAGAGAGGACCATGGACATTCTACAGAGAGGGGACCATGGACATTCTACAGAGAGAGGACCATGGACATTCTACAGAGAGAGAGGACCATGGACATTCTACAGAGAGAGAGGACCATGGACATTCTACAGAGAGAGAGGACCATGGACATTCTACAGAGAGAGGACCATGGACATTCTACAGAGAGAGGACCATGGACATTCTACAGAGAGAGGACCATGGACATTCTACAGAGAGAGGACCATGGACATTCTACAAAGAGAGGACCATGGACATTCTACAGAGAGAGGACCATGGACATTCTACAGAGAGAGGACCATGGACATTCTACAAAGAGAGGACCATGGACATTCTACAGAGAGAGGACCATGGACATTCTACAGAGAGAGAGGACCATGGACATTCTACAGAGAGAGGACCATGGACATTCTACAAAGAGAGAGGACCATGGACATTCTACAGAGAGAGGACCATGGACATTCTACAGAGAGGGGACCATGGACATTCTACAGAGAGAGGACCATGGACATTCTACAGAGAGAGAGGACCATGGACATTCTACAGAGAGAGAGGACCATGGACATTCTACAGAGAGAGAGGACCATGGACATTCTACAGAGAGAGGACCATGGACATTCTACAGAGAGAGGACCATGGACATTCTACAGAGAGAGGACCATGGACATTCTACAGAGAGAGGACCATGGACATTCTACAGAGAGAGGACCATGGACATTCTACAGAGAGAGGACCATGGACATTCTACAGGGGAAAGGAGGGGAAACTCACTGGGGTTATAAAATGGATAGCTGGGGAGGTGACACCTACAAGGGAAGAGTATAAAATGGATAGCTGGGGAGGTGACTCCTACAAGGGAAGAGTATAAAATGGATTGCTGGGGAGGTGACTCCTACAAGGGAAGAGTATAAAATGGATAGCTGGGGAGGTGACTCCTACAAGGGAAGAGTATAAAATGGATAGCTGGGGAGGTGACTCCTACAAGGGAAGAGTATAAAATGGATAGCTGGGGAGGTGACTCCTACAAGGGAAGAGTATAAAATGAATAGCTGGGGAGGTGACTCCTACAAGGGAAGAGTATAAAATGGATAGCTGGGGAGGTGACTCCTACAAGGGAAGAGTATAAAATGGATAGCTGGGGAGGTGACTCCTACAAGGGAAGAGTATAAAATGGATAGCTGGGGAGGTGACTCCTACAAGGGAAGAGTATAAAATGGATTGCTGGGGAGGTGACTCCTACAAGGGAAGAGTATAAAATGGATAGCTGGGGAGGTGACTCCTACAAGGGAAGAGTATAAAATGGATTGCTGGGGAGGTGACTCCTACAAGGGAAGAGTATAAAATGGATAGCTGGGGAGGTGACTCCTACAAGGGAAGAGTATAAAATGGATTGCTGGGGAGGTGACTCCTACAAGGGAAGAGTATAAAATGGATAGCTGGGGAGGTGACTCCTACAAGGGAAGAGTATAAAATGGATTGCTGGGGAGGTGACTCCTACAAGGGAAGAGTATAAAATGGATTGCTGGGGAGGTGACTCCTACAAGGGAAGAGTATAAAATGGATAGCTGGGGAGGTGACTCCTACAAGGGAAGAGTATAAAATGTGTTGTGTAACTTTCTAAACGGGGGCACTCAGCTGACAGCATCCTGGGTAATAAACACTTTTCTCTGGAGCTTTTGGTCTCAGTTCCTTATTGCAAAGAGGTTACAGTAGTCTTCTACTGTTTAACACAGAGTTACATCATCCCGCTTCACCAAACAGCCTTGATGCTCTCATCTGTCTATGATACACTTTCTCTAACTGTGTGTGTGTGTGTGTGTGTGTGTGTGTGTGTGTGTGTGTGTGTGTGTGTGTGTATTTGTGTGTGTGTGTGTGTGCGTGTGTGCGTGTGTGTTTGCGTGCGTGCGTGCGTGCATGTGTGTGTGTGTGTTTGCGTGCGTGCGTGCGTGCATGTGCGTGTGTGTGTGTGTGTTTGCGTGTGTGTGTGTGTGTGTGTGTGTGTGTGTGTGTGTGTGAGCGCAGTGGTGGAAAAAGTATCCAATTTGTCAAACTTGAGTAAAAGTAAAGATACCTTAATAGAAAATGACTCAAGTAAAAGTGTAAGTCACCCAGTAAAATACTACTTGAGTAAAAGTCTAAAAGTATTTGGTTTTAAATATACTTAAGTATCAAAAATAAGTATAAAAAAATGTAAAATTATATAAAGCAAACCAGGCGGCATCATTTTCTTGTGTTTTTAATTTACAAATAGCCAGGGGCACGCTCCAACACCCAGACATCATTTACAAACCAAGCATGTGTTTAGTGAGTCCACCAGATCAGAGGCTGTAGGGACGACCAGGGATGTTCTGTTTAAGTGTGTGGATTGAACCATTTTCCTGTCCTGCTAAACATTCAAAATGTAACGGCTACATTCAGGTGTCAGGGAAAATGTATGGAGTAAAAAATACATTATTTTCTTTAGGAATGTAAGGACGTTAAAGTTGTCAAATATAGAAATACAGTGAGGCCTCAGACTGTTCCTCTCCTCCTCTCCTCTCTGTCTGTTAACAGACTGTTCCTCTCCTCCTCTCCTCTCTGTCTGTTAACAGACTGTTCCTCTCCTCCTCTCCTCTCTGTCTGTTAACAGACTGTTCCTCTCCTCCTCTCCTCTGTCTGTTAACAGACTGTTCCTCTCCTCCTCTCCTCTCTGTCTGTTAACAGACTGTTCCTCTCCTCCTCTCCTCTGTCTGTTAACAGACTGTTCCTCTCCTCCTCTCCTCTGTCTGTTAACAGACTGTTCCTCTCCTCCTCTCCTCTCTGTCTGTTAACAGACTGTTCCTCTCCTCCTCTTCTCTCTGTCTGTTAACAGACTGTTCCTCTCCTCTCTGTCTGTTAACAGACTGTTCCTCTCCTCCTCTCCTCTCTGTCT
>NC_048570.1:92289313-92324313 GCF_013265735.2 Oncorhynchus mykiss | reverse complement strand
GTATAGTACAGTAATAATAATAGAGTGTATAGTATAGTAGTATAGTACAGTAATAATAATAGTGTATATAGTATAGTAGTATAGTACAGTAATAATAATAGTGTATATAGTATAGTACAGTAATAATACTAGTGTATATAGTATAGTATAGTAATAATAATAGTGTATATAGTATAGTACAGTAGTAATAATAGTGTATATAGTATAGTAGTATAGTACAGTAGTAATAATAGTGTATATAGTATAGTAGTATAGTACAGTAATAATAGTAGTGTATATATTATAGTACAGTAATAATACTAGTGTATATAGTATAGTGCAGTAATAATAATAGTGTATATAGTATAGTACAGTAGTAATAATAGGGTATATAGTATAGTACAGTAGTAATAATAGGGTATATAGTATAGTACAGTAGTAATAATAGGGTATATAGTATAGTAGTATAGTACAGTAGTAATAATATAATATAGTAAACTGTGTCTGGTATCTCTCCAGTCCAAGACTACCTGTCTATTTCCCCGCCCGCCACTTTGCAGGGTTTAACCTGAAGTTCTGTTCTGACGACCCGCACAAAAACGGTTCAAATCCATTAAGCAATTAGTAATGACGCATTTCACATTCAACTACTGGACTAAAGCTCCCTAAGAAGTTGAATAAAAACATGACCTAAGTACAGGAGTACAATGTGTGATGTGTGTCCTGCTCCATCTACTCACCGTGTACCCGGGGGCACAGACGCAGGCTCCGGTGAAGCCCTCACAGTCGGCTCCGTTGGCACACGCACATGCCTCCTTACATCCCTCGCCATAGTAACCTGACGGACAGGTCTCGTTGCAGAACAGACCCGCCCACCCCGCCGCGCACGCACACTCCCCCGACAACGGATGGCAGCTGGGAATGGAGAAGAGAGGAGAACAGAGAAGAGGAGAGAGCAGAGGAAAAGAGAGGAGAGGAGTGAGGAGGAGAGAGGAGAACAGAAAAGAGGAGAGAGGAGAAGAGAGCAGAGGAGAAGAGAGGAGAAGAGATGAGAAGAGAGGAGAGGAGTGAGGAGAACAGAGGAGGAGAGAGGAGGAGAGAAGGAGAGAATAGAGAAGAGAGGAGAACAGAGGAGAACAGAGGAGGAGAGAGGAGGAGAGAGGAGGAGAGAACAGAGAAGAAGAGAGGAGAAAAGAGGAGGAGAGGAGAGGAGAACAGAGGAGAACAGAGGAGAACAGAGGAGGCTTATGATAGTCTCTGTCTGCTGATACACTCTTAGAAAAAAAGTTGCTATCTAGAACCGACAAGGGTTCTTCAGCTGTCCCCATAGGAGAACCCTATGAAGAACCCTTATTGGTTCCATGTAGAACCCTTTCTACCTGAATCCAAAAATGGTTCTACCTGTACAGCCGAAGAACAGTAGAACAATGTACAGTAGTGTACAGTAGAATAGAGACTGTACTGGCTGGCTGCTGAACGTGTAGCAGAGCACCCCAACACCACATGGGTCATTCCACTTAGTCACAACAACGTTCAACTCCCATCCCAGGTATGTTAATGAGAACACAGCCATGAAAATGATATATTGGAGAGCAGATGTTTTACTGGTGTTGGGGCCATCAGACCACTGTTCTTTCAAGGAAACTATTTTGTAAATAGGTTGTTTTTAACAGTGCCAACCGCCCTGCTAAACACATAGAGACTCTGTATGTAATGAAACACTGGATAAAAACAAACATTGATCTCAATGTACACTGCTCAAAAAAATAAAGGGAACACTTAAACAACACAATGTAACTCCAAGTCAATCACACTTCTGTGAAATCAAACTGTCCACTTAGGAAGCAACACTGATTGACAATAAATTTCACATGCTGTTGTGCAAATGGAATAGACAACAGGTGGAAATTATAGGCAATTAGCAAGACACCCCCAATAAAGGAGTGGTTCTGCAGGTGGTGACCACAGACCACTTCTCAGTTCCTATGCTTCCTGGCTGATGTTTGGGTCACTTTTGAATGCTGGCGGTGCTTTCACTCTAGTGGTAGCATGAGACGGAGTCTACAACCCACACAAGTGGCTCAGATAGTGCAGCTCATCCAGGATGGGACATCAATGCGAGCTGTGGCAAGAAGGTTTGCTGTGTCTGTCAGCGTAGTGTCCAGAGCATGGAGGCGCTACCAGGAGACAGGCCAGTACATCAGAAGTTGTGGAGAAGGCCGTAGAAGGGCAACAACCCAGCAGCAGGACCGCTACCTCCGCCTTTGTGCAAGGAGGAGCAGGAGGAGCACTGCCAGAGCCCTGCAAAATTAACTCCAGCAGGCCACAAATGTGCATGTGTCTGCTCAAACGGTCAGAAACAGACTCCATGAGGGTGGTATGAGGGCCCGACGTCCACAGGTGGGGGTTGTGCTTACAGCCCAACACTGTGCAGGACGTTTGGCATTTGCCAGAGAACACCAAGATTGGCAAATTCGCCACTGGCGCCCTGTGCTCTTCACAGATGAAAGCAGGTTCACACTGAGCACGTGACAGACGTGACAGAGTCTGGAGACGCCTGGGAGAATGTTCTGCTGCCTGCAACATCCTCCAGTATGACCGGTTTGGTGGTGGGTCAGTCATGGTGTGGGTTGGCATTTCTTTGGGGGGCCTCACAGCCCTCCATGTGCTCACCAGAGGTAGTCTGACTGTCCATTAGGTACCGAGATGAGATCCTTAGACCCCTTGTGAGACCATATGCTGGTGCGGTTGGCCCTGGGTTCCTCCTAATGCAAGACAATGCTAGACCTCATGTGGCTGAAGTGTGTCAGCAGTTCCCTTTATTTTTTTGAGCAGTGTATAATTGGGGCCTAGTGGTTAGAGAGTTGGACTAGTAACCAGAAGGTAGACTAGTGGTTAGAGAGTTGGACTAGTAACCAGCAGGTAGCCTAGTGGTTAGAGAGTTGGACTAGTAACCAGAAGGTAGACTAGTGGTTAGAGAGTTGGACTAGTAACCAGAAGGTAGACTAGTGGTTAGAGAGTTGGACTAGTAACCAGAAGGTAGACTAGTGGTTAGAGAGTTGGACTAGTAACCAGCAGGTAGCCTAGTGGTTAGAGTGTTGGACTAGTAACCAGCAGGTAGCCTAGTGGTTAGAGAGTTGGACTAGTAACCAGCAGGTAGCCTAGTGGTTAGAGTGTTGGACTAGTAACCAGCAGGTAGCCTAGTGGTTAGAGAGTTGGACTAGTAACCAGAAGGTAGACTAGTGGTTAGAGAGTTGGACTAGTAACCAGCAGGTAGCCTAGTGGTTAGAGTGTTGGACTAGTAACCAGCAGGTAGCCTAGTGGTTAGAGAGTTGGACTAGTAACCAGAAGGTAGACTAGTGGTTAGAGCGTTAGACTAGTAACCAGCAGGTAGCCTAGTGGTTAGAGTGTTGGACTAGTAACCAGCAGGTAGCCTAGTGGTTAGAGAGTTGGACTAGTAACCAGCAGGTAGCCTAGTGGTTAGAGTGTTGGACTAGTAACCAGCAGGTAGCCTAGTGGTTAGAGTGTTGGACTAGTAACCAGCAGGTAGCCTAGTGGTTAGAGAGTTGGACTAGTAACCAGAAGGTAGACTAGTGGTTAGAGAGTTGGACTAGTAACCAGCAGGTAGCCTAGTGGTTAGAGTTTTGGACTAGTAACCAGCAGGTAGCCTTGTGGTTAGAGTGTTGGACTAGTAACCAGCAGGTAGACTAGTGGTTAGAGTGTTTGACTAGTAACCAGCAGGTAGCCTAGTGGTTAGAGCGTTGGACTAGTAACCAGCAGGTAGCCTAGTGGTTAGAGTGTTGGACTAGTAACCAGCAGGTAGCCTAGTGGTTAGAGTGTTGGACTAGTAACCAGCAGGTAGCCTAGTGGTTAGAGAGTTGGACTAGTAACCAGAAGGTAGACTAGTGGTTAGAGAGTTGGACTAGTAACCAGCAGGTAGCCTAGTGGTTAGAGAGTTGGACTAGTAACCAGAAGGTAGACTAGTGGTTAGAGAGTTGGACTAGTAACCAGAAGGTAGACTAGTGGTTAGAGCGTTAGACTAGTAACCAGCAGGTAGCCTAGTGGTTAGAGTGTTGGACTAGTAACCGGCAGGTAGACTAGTGGTTAGAGAGTTGGACTAGTAACCAGAAGGTAGACTAGTGGTTAGAGCGTTAGACTAGTAACCAGCAGGTAGCCTAGTGGTTAGAGTGTTGGACTAGTAACCAGCAGGTAGCCTAGTGGTTAGAGAGTTGGACTAGTAACCAGAAGGTAGACTAGTGGTTAGAGCGTTAGACTAGTAACCAGCAGGTAGCCTAGTGGTTAGAGTGTTGGACTAGTAACCAGCAGGTAGTCTAGTGGTTAGAGAGTTGGACTAGTAACCAGAAGGTAGACTAGTGGTTAGAGAGTTGGACTAGTAACCAGAAGGTAGACTAGTGGTTAGAGCGTTAGACTAGTAACCAGCAGGTAGCCTAGTGGTTAGAGTGTTGGACTAGTAACCGGCAGGTAGACTAGTGGTTAGAGTGTTGGACTAGTAACCAGCAGGTAGTCTAGTGGTTAGAGAGTTGGACTAGTAACCAGAAGGTAGACTAGTGGTTAGAGCGTTAGACTAGTAACCAGCAGGTAGCCTAGTGGTTAGAGTGTTGGACTAGTAACCAGCAGGTAGCCTAGTGGTTAGAGAGTTGGACTAGTAACCAGAAGGTAGACTAGTGGTTAGAGCGTTAGACTAGTAACCAGCAGGTAGCCTAGTGGTTAGAGTGTTGGACTAGTAACCAGCAGGTAGCCTAGTGGTTAGAGAGTTGGACTAGTAACCAGAAGGTAGACTAGTGGTTAGAGCGTTGGACTAGTAACCAGCAGGTAGCCTAGTGGTTAGAGTGTTGGACTAGTAACCAGCAGGTAGCCTAGTGGTTAGAGTGTTGGACTAGTAACCAGCAGGTAGCCTAGTGGTTAGAGTGTTGGACTAGTAACCAGCAGGTAGCCTAGTGGTTAGAGAGTTGGACTAGTAACCAGAAGGTAGACTAGTGGTTAGAGCGTTGGACTAGTAACCAGCAGGTAGCCTAGTGGTTAGAGTGTTGGACTAGTAACCAGCAGGTAGCCTAGTGGTTAGAGTGTTGGACTAGTAACCAGCAGGTAGCCTAGTGGTTAGAGTGTTGGACTAGTAACCAGCAGGTAGCCTAGTGGTTAGAGTGTTGGACTAGTAACCAGCAGGTAGCCTAGTGGTTAGAGAGTTGGACTAGTAACCAGAAGGTAGACTAGTGGTTAGAGTGTTGGACTAGTAACCAGAAGGTAGACTAGTGGTTAGAGTGTTTGACTAGTAACCAGCAGGTAGTCTAGTGGTTAGAGTGTTTGACTAGTAACCAGAAGGTAGACTAGTGGTTAGAGAGTTGGACTAGTAACCAGAAGGTAGACTAGTGGTTAGAGTGTTGGACTAGTAACCAGAAGGTAGACTAGTGGTTAGAGTGTTTGACTAGTAACCAGCAGGTAGCCTAGTGGTTAGAGTGTTGGACTAGTAACCAGCAGGTAGCCTAGTGGTTAGAGTGTTGGACTAGTAACCAGCAGGTAGCCTAGTGGTTAGAGTGTTTGACTAGTAACCAGCAGGTAGTCTAGTGGTTAGAGTGTTTGACTAGTAACCAGCAGGTAGTCTAGTGGTTAGAGTGTTTGGCTAGTAACCAGCAGGTAGTCTAGTGGTTAGAGTGTTTGGCTAGTAACCAGCAGGTAGCCTAGTGGTTAGAGTGTTGGACTAGTAACCAGCAGGTAGCCTAGTGGTTAGAGTGTTGGACTAGTAACCAGCAGGTAGCCTAGTGGTTAGAGTGTTGGACTAGTAACCAGCAGGTAGCCTAGTGGTTAGAGTGTTGGACTAGTAACCAGCAGGTAGTCTAGTGGTTAGAGAGTTGGACTAGTAACCAGCAGGTAGCCTAGTGGTTAGAGTGTTGGACTAGTAACCAGCAGGTAGCCTAGTGGTTAGAGTGTTGGACTAGTAACCAGCAGGTAGCCTAGTGGTTAGAGTGTTGGACTAGTAACCGGCAGGTAGACTAGTGGTTAGAGTGTTGGACTAGTAACCAGCAGGTAGCCTAGTGGTTAGAGTGTTGGACTAGTAACCAGCAGGTAGTCTAGTGGTTAGAGTGTTGGACTAGTAACCAGCAGGTAGCCTAGTGGTTAGAGTGTTGGACTAGTAACCAGCAGGTAGTCTAGTGGTTAGAGTGTTGGACTAGTAACCAGCAGGTAGCCTAGTGGTTAGAGTGTTGGACTAGTAACCAGCAGGTAGCCTAGTGGTTAGAGTGTTGGACTAGTAACCAGCAGGTAGCCTAGTGGTTAGAGTGTTGGACTAGTAACCAGCAGGTAGCCTAGTGGTTAGAGTGTTGGACTAGTAACCAGCAGGTAGTCTAGTGGTTAGAGAGTTGGACTAGTAACCAGCAGGTAGCCTAGTGGTTAGAGTGTTGGACTAGTAACCAGCAGGTAGCCTAGTGGTTAGAGTGTTGGACTAGTAACCAGCAGGTAGCCTAGTGGTTAGAGTGTTGGACTAGTAACCGGCAGGTAGACTAGTGGTTAGAGTGTTGGACTAGTAACCAGCAGGTAGCCTAGTGGTTAGAGTGTTGGACTAGTAACCAGCAGGTAGCCTAGTGGTTAGAGTGTTGGACTAGTAACCAGCAGGTAGCCTAGTGGTTAGAGTGTTGGACTAGTAACCAGCAGGTAGCCTAGTGGTTAGAGTGTTGGACTAGTAACCAGCAGGTAGCCTAGTGGTTAGAGTGTTGGACTAGTAACCAGCAGGTAGCCTAGTGGTTAGAGTGTTGGACTAGTAACCAGTAGGTAGCCTAGTGGTTAGAGTGTTGGACTAGTAACCAGCAGGTAGCCTAGTGGTTAGAGTGTTGGACTAGTAACCAGCAGGTAGCCTAGTGGTTAGAGCGTTGGACTAGTAACCAGCAGGTAGCCTAGTGGTTAGAGTGTTGGACTAGTAACCAGCAGGTAGTCTAGTGGTTAGAGTGTTGGACTAGTAACCAGCAGGTAGCCTAGTGGTTAGAGTGTTGGACTAGTAACCAGTAGGTAGCCTAGTGGTTAGAGTGTTGGACTAGTAACCAGTAGGTAGCCTAGTGGTTAGAGTGTTGGACTAGTAACCAGCAGGTAGCCTAGTGGTTAGAGTGTTGGACTAGTAACCAGCAGGTAGCCTAGTGGTTAGAGCGTTGGACTAGTAACCAGCAGGTAGCCTAGTGGTTAGAGTGTTGGACTAGTAACCAGCAGGTAGTCTAGTGGTTAGAGCGTTGGACTAGTAACCAGCAGGTAGCCTAGTGGTTAGAGTGTTGGACTAGTAACCAGCAGGTAGTCTAGTGATTAGAGAGTTGGACTAGTAACCAGCAGGTAGCCTAGTGGTTAGAGTGTTGGACTAGTAACCAGCAGGTAGCCTAGTGGTTAGAGTGTTGGACTAGTAACCAGCAGGTAGTCTAGTGGTTAGAGTGTTGGACTAGTAACCAGCAGGTAGCCTAGTGGTTAGAGTGTTGGACTAGTAACCAGCAGGTAGCCTAGTGGTTAGAGTGTTGGACTAGTAACCAGCAGGTAGTCTAGTGGTTAGAGTGTTGGACTAGTAACCAGCAGGTAGCCTAGTGGTTAGAGCGTTAGACTAGTAACCGAAAAGTTGCAAGCTCGAATCCCCGAGCTGACAAGGTACAAATCTGTCGTTCTGCCCCTGAACAAGGCAGTTAACCCACTGTTCCCCGGTAGGCCGTCATTGTAAATAAGAATTTGTTCTTAACTGACTTTCTTAGTTGAAGATAAAACTAAATATAAAATAATCATCATTGATCAGCAGACAAGCTTTTTATCTACCAACTTTCATCCTCCTCCTCATCCTCCTCATCTTCCTCCTCCTCCTCATCCTCCTCATCTTCCTCATCCTCCTCCTCATCTTCCTCCTCCTCCTCCTTTTCCTCCTCATCTTACTCATTCTCATCCTACTCCTCTTCTTCCTCCTCATTCTCCTCCTCCTCCTCCTCCTCTTCCTCATCCTCCTCCTCCTCCTCATCTTCCTCCTCTTTCTCCTCCTCCTCCTCTTCTTCCTCCTCCTCCTCTTCCTCATCCTCCTCTTCCTCCTCATCCTCATCATCTTCCTCATCCTCCTCCTCATCTTCCTCCTCCTCATTCTCATCCTCCTCCTTTTCCTCCTCATCTTCCTCATTCTCATCCTACTCCTCTTCTTCCTCCTCATTCTCCTCCTCCTCCTCCTCTTCCTCATCCTCCTCCCCCTCCTCATCTTCCTCCTCTTTCTCCTCATCCTCCTCTTCTTCCTCCTCCTCCTCTTCCTCATCCTCCTCTTCCTCCTCATCCTCCTCCTATTCCTCATCCTCCTCTTCCTCCTCCTCTTCCTCCTCATCCTCCTCCTCTTCCTCCTCATCCTCCTCTTCCTCCTCATCCTCCTTCACTGTTTGAAGAAATGCTACTTTATCTCAAAACAGCCTAATTCAGAATAGATCGTATTTATCACAAATGAGTCCATACAGACGGTACCTGAGTGTGTTTGAGGTATTACAGGGACAGTATTTATCACAGATGAGTCCATACTGTCCAGAGGGACAGAACCTGTCCTGACAGCTCGGACCTTTGAACCCCTCGTCACACAGACAGGCCCCGTTGACATGGTAACACCTCGCTCTGTTCTGACAGTCACACTTATGTGAACACTGAGGACCGTACGACCCCCCCGGACACTCCTCCTGACATCTGGGGAGAGAGAAAGAGAGAGACAGAGAGGGAGAGAGAGAGAGGGGTGGGGAGAGAAAGAGAGACAGACAGAGGGAATTGAAAAGAGAGAGGGAGAGCGAGAGAGAGAGAGGGAGAGAGAGAAAGAGAGAGACAGAGAGGGAGAGAGAGAGAGAGAAAGAGAGAGACAGAGAGGGAGAGAGAGAGAGAGAGAGAGAGAGGCAGACAGAGGGAGATAAAAGGAGAGAGGGAGAGCGAGAGAGGGGTGGGGAGAGAAAGAGAAACAGACAGAGGGAGATAAAAGGAGAGAGGGAGAGGGGGGTGGGGAGAGAAAGAGAGGGTGAGAGAGAGGAGAGAGACAGCATGTTGTTAATAGTCTGGCATGTAGTTTTCATTACATCACATAGAATGAAACATTACCACAATCCATAATCATAACCATCTGGCCTCTGTTCCACCTCCGTAACTCACAGGACCTACACTACATTACCATCATACATTATCACAACCATCTGGCCTCTGTTCCACCTCCCTAACTCACAGGACCTACTCTACATTACCATCATACATTATCATAACCATCTGGCCTCTGTTCCACCTCCGTAACTCACAGGACCTACACTACATTACCATCATACATTATCACAACCATCTGGCCTCTGTTCCACCTCCCTAACTCACAGGTCCTACACTACATTACCATCATACATTATCATAACCATCTGGCCTCTGTTCCACCTCCCTAACTCACAGGACCTACTCTACATTACCATCATACATTATTATAACCATCTGGCCTCTGTTCCACCTCCCTAACTCACAGGACCTACACTACATTACCATCATACATTATCATAACCATTTGTTCCACTGGTTACAGGTTACAACATTACCTTTATTATCTCCACACCAACATGATATAATAGTAATGAGCTGATCCCATTCCAGTCCCAATGGTGTATTCTCCATACAGCTTCAAACACCTGTTACTGTTCACCAATGGAGCCATGTTCTCCAGAGTCATACACCTGTTACTGTTCACCAATGGAGCCATGTTCTCCAGCGTCATACACCTGTTACTGTTCACCAATGGAGCCATGTTCTCCAGCGTCATATACCTGTTACTGTTCACCAATGGGGCCATGTTCTCCAGCGTCATATACCTGTTACTGTTCACCAATGGGGCCATGTTCTCCAGCGTCATATACCTGTTACTGTTCACCAATGGGGCCATGTTCTCCAGATTCATATACCTGTTACTGTTCACCAATGGAGCCATGTTCTCCAGCGTCATATACCTGTTACTGTTCACCAATGGGGCCATGTTCTCCAGTGTCATATACCTGTTACTGTTCACCAATGGGGCCATGTTCTCCAGCTTCATACCTCTGTTCACCAATGGGGCCATGTTCTCCAGCGTCATATACCTGTTACTGTTCACCAATGGGGCCATGTTCTCCAGTGTCATATACCTGTTACTGTTCACCAATGGGGCCATGTTCTCCAGCTTCATACCTCTGTTCACCAATGGGGCCATGTTCTCCAGCGTCATATACCTGTTACTGTTCACCAATGGGGCCATGTTCTCCAGCGTCATATACCTGTTACTGTTCACCAATGGGGCCATGTTCTCCAGCGTCAAACACCTGTTACTGTTCACCAATGGGGCCATGTTCTCCAGCGTCATTCACCTGTTACTGTTCACCAATGGGGCCATGTTCTCCAGCTTCATACCTCTGTTCACCAATGGGGCCATGTTCTCCAGCGTCATTCACCTGTTACTGTTCACCAATGGGGCCATGTTCTCCAGCGTCATATACCTGTTACTGTTCACCAATGGAGCCATGTTCTCCAGCGTCATTCACCTGTTACTGTTCACCAATGGAGCCACCATTACACCATATACCTCATCACCATACAGACAGACAGACAGACAGACAGACAGACAGACAGACAGACCATTACACCAGGGACAACAGGACAGACAGACAGACAGACAGACAGACAGACAGACAGACAGACAGACAGACAGACAGACAGACAGACAGACAGACAGACCATTACACCATACTCAAGGTGAATCTTCAGCCATTAATTGTTCTGAACACATCTCACAGCAGAGACGATGACTCTCTCTACGTACAGAATTGTAATGATGAGGGGGAGGAACATGAAGTATACCACCCCAGTAGTTCACTTTGTCTGCGTCCCAAAACTACACCATATTCCCTATATAGTGCACTACTTTTGATTAGGGCCCTAGTGCCCTACTTTTAACTGGCCAAGGGTAGTGCACTACATAAAGAATTGGTTGCTATTTGGGTCGTGGCCAAAGTTAAATATACAATCCTCTGGTGTGATTACAACACGTCTATAACACAGCCATTAAAACTGAGATGAATCGCTCAATTAAATAATCTGGCTGGTTGGGTATCATGGTTATATCACAGAGACTTCCCGTGGTACTCATCTAGCAACGCATTGGAATAGAGGGAGGGAGGGAGGTGGAAGGAGGGAGGGAGAGAGGGAGATGGAAGGCGGGAGGGAGGGAGGTGTAAGGAGAAAGGGAGGGAGGGAGGTGGAAGGAGGTAGGGAGGGAGGTGTAAGGAGAGAGGGAGGGAGGGAGGTGGTAGGAGGGAGGGAGGGATGGAGGGAGGGAGGGAGATGGAATGAGGGAGGGAGGGAGATGGAAGGAGAGAGGGAGGGAGAGAGGGAGGGAGGGAGGTGGAAGGAGGGAGGGAGGGAGATGGAAGGAGAGAGGGAGGGAGAGAGGGATGGCGAGAGAAGTCAATCTGAAATGATTCCTCGCAGGCTAATACACCTGTCTGTGGTCTAAAGAATGGTTGTAATTTGGCCAGATTTAATATAACGAGAGAGAGTGGGGGGAGAGAGGGAGCATGTGTGTGTGTGTGTGTGTGTGTGTGTGTGTGTGTCTGTGTGTGTGTGTGTGTGTGTGTGTGCGCGCGTGTGTGTGTGTGACAGGTTGGAAGAAAGGTATTCCTCCGGACAATGTGTCTAGTAGAGATAATAAATCTGTCTGCCAGAGATAGAGGAGAGAGAGGAGAGAGAGAGAAGATAGAGAAGAGAGAGAGGAGATAGAGAGAGGATACAGAGAGAGGAGATAGAGAGAGAAGATACAGAGAGAGGAGATAGAGAGAGGGGATACAGAGAGAGGGGATAGAGAGGAGACAGAGAGAGAGGATACAGAGAGAGGAGATAGAGAGGAGACAGAGAGAGAGGATACAGAGCGAGGAGATAGAGAGGAGACAGAGAGAGAGGATACAGAGAGAGGAGATAGAGAGGAGACAGAGAGAGAGGATACAGAGGGACGAGATAGAGAGGAGACAGAGAGAGAGGATACAGAGAGACGAGATAGAGAGGAGACAGAGCGAGAGGATACAGAGAGACGAGAAAGAGAGGAGACAGAGAGAGAGGATACAGAGAGAGAGGATACAGAGAGAGAGGATACAGAGAGAGAGGAGATAGAGAGATGAGATAGAGAGAGGAGACAGAGAGAGAGGATACAGAGGAGGGGAGATAGAGAGAGGGGATACAGAGAGAGGAGATAGAGAGGAGACAGAGGGAGAGGATACAGAGAGAGGAGATAGAGAGAGGGGATACAGAGAGAGGAGATAGAGAGGAGACAGAGAGAGAGGATACAGGGAGAGGAGATAGAGAGAGGATACAGAGAGAGGAGATAGAGAGGAGACAGAGAGAGAGGATACAGAGAGAGGAGACAGAGAGAGAGAATACAGAGAGAGGAGACAGAGAGACGAGATAGAGAGAATGGAATATGTGTCAACAGTAACCTTGGGAAAATCCTCTGCATTATTATTAACAGCAGACTCGTACATTTCCTCAATGAAAACAATGTACTGAGCAAATGTCAAATTGGCTTTTTACCAAATTACCGTACAACAGACCATGTATTCACCCTGCACACCCTAATTGACAACCAAACAAACCAAAACAAAGGCAAAGTCTTCTCATGCTTTGTTGATTTCAAAAAAGCCTTCGACTCAATCTGGCATGAGGGTCTGCTATACAAACTGATGGAAAGTGGTGTTGGGGGTAAAACATACGACATTATAAAATCCATGTACACAAACAACAAGTGTGCGGTTAAAATTGGCAAAAAACACACACATTTCTTCACACAGGGTCGTGGGGTTAGACAGGGATGCAGTTTAAGCCCCACCCTCTTCAACATATATATCAACGAATTGGCGCGGGCACTAGAAAAGTCTGCAGCACCCGGCCTCCCCCT
Source organism: Oncorhynchus mykiss (assembly GCF_013265735.2). NCBI lineage: Eukaryota > Metazoa > Chordata > Actinopteri > Salmoniformes > Salmonidae > Oncorhynchus > Oncorhynchus mykiss. The sequence goes on along the minus strand of NC_048570.1, from coordinate 92,311,403 downwards.
GCTAGAATCCGAAGTCAAATGTCTGCTGTTTGCCGATGATCTGGTGCTTCTGTCACCAACCAAGGAGGGCCTACAGCAGCACCTAGATCTTATGCACAGATTCTGTCAGACCTGGGCCCTGACAGTAAATCTCAGTAAGACCAAAATAATGGTGTTCCAAAAAAGGTCCAGTCACCAGGACCACAAATACAAATTCAATCTAGACACTGTTGCCCTAGAGCACACAAAAAACTATACATACCTTGGCCTAAACATCAGCGCCACAGGTAACTTCCACAAAGCTGTGAACGATCTGAGAGACAAGGCAAGAAGGGCATTCTATGCCATCAAAAGAAACATACCAATTAGGATTTGGCTAAAAATACTTGAATCAGTCATAGAGCCCATTGCCCTTTATGGTTGTGAGGTCTGGGGTCCGCTCACCAACCAAGACTTCACAAAATGGGACAAACACCAAATTGAGACTCTGCACGCAGAATTCTGCAAAAATATCCTCCGTGTACAACGTAGAACACCAAATAATGCATGCAGAGCAGAATTAGGCCGATACCCACTAATTATCAAAATCCAGAAAAGAGCCGTTAAATTCTACAACCACCTAAAAGGAAGTGATTCACAAACCTTCCATAACAAAGCCATCACCTACAGAGAGATGAACCTGGAGAAGAGTCCCCTAAGCAAGCTGGTCCTGGGGCTCTGTTTACAAACACAAACACACCCTACAGAGCCCCAGGACAACAGCACAATTAGACCCAACCAAATCATGAGAAAACAAAAAGATAATTACTTGACACATTGGAAAGAATTAACAAAAAAACAGAGCAAACTAGAATGCTATTTGGCCCTAAACAGAGAGTACACAGCGGCAGAATACCTGACCACTGTGACTGACCCAAAATTAAGGAAAGCTTTGACTATGTACAGACTCAGTGAGCATAGCCTTGCTATTGAGAAAGGCCGCCGTAGGCAGACATGGCTCTCAAGAGAAGACAGGCTATGTGCTCACTGCCCACAAAATGAGGTGGAAACTGAGCTGCACTTCCTAACCTCCTGCCCAATGTATGACCATATTAGAGAGACATATTTCCCTCAGATTACACAGATCCACAAAGAATTCGAAAACAAATCCAAATTTGAAAAACTCCCATATCTACTGGGTGAAATTCCACAGTGTGCCATCACAGCAGCAAGATTTGTGACCTGTTGCCACGAGAAAAGGGCAACCAGTGAAGAACACACACCATTGTAAATACAACCCATATTTATGCTTATTTATTTTATCTTGTGTCCTTTAACCATTTGTACATTGTTAAAACACTGTATATATATATATAATATGACATTTGTAATGTCTTTACTGTTTTGAAACCTCTGTATGTGTAATGTTTACTGTTAATTTTTGTTGTTTTTCACTTTATATTTTCACTTTGTATGTTGTCTACCTCACTTGCTTTGGCAATGTTAACACATGTTTCCCATGCCAATAAAGCCCTTGAATTGAATTGAATTGAGAGGAGATAGAGAGAGGAGACAGAGAGACGAGATAGAGAGAGGAGATAGAGAGAGGAGACAGAGAGAGGAGATAGAGAGAGGAGACAGAGAGAGAGGATACAGAGAGAGGAGAAAGAGAGAGAGGATACAGAGAGAGGAGATAGAGAGAGGAGAGAGAGAGAGAGGATACAGAGAGAGGAGATAGAGAGAGAGGATACAGAGAGAGGAGATAGAGAGAGGAGATAGAGAGAGGAGAGAGAGAGGATACAGAGAGAGGAGATAGAGAGAGGAGAGATAGAGAGAGGATACAGAGAGAGAGGATACAGAGATAGGAGATAGAGAGAGGTGTTTCTCTGGAGGTAGAGAGGGACTGGGGAGATACGGTATGTGTTTCTCTGGAGGTAGAGAGAGACTGGGGAGATACGGTATGTGTTTCTCTAGAGGTAGAGAGAGACTGGGGAGATACAGTGTTTCTCTGGAGGTAGAGAGGGACTGGGGAGGTACGGTATGTGTTTCTCTAGAGGTAGAGAGGGACTGGGGAGATACGGTGTGTGTTTCTCTGGAGGTAGAGAGGGACTGGGGAGATACAGTGTTTCTCTGGAGGTAGAGAGAGACTGGGGAGATACTGTGTTTCTCTGGAGGTAGAGATAGACGGTATGTGTTTCTCTGGAGGTAGAGAGGGACTGGGGAGATACGGTATGTGTTTCTCTGGAGGTAGAGAGAGACTATGTATTTCTCTGGAGGTAGAGAGACTGTATGTGTTTCTCTGGAGGTAGAGATATACGGTATGTGTTTCTCTGGAGGTAGAGAGGGACTGGGGAGATACGGTATGTGTTTCTCTGGAGGTAGAGAGAGACTATGTATTTCTCTGGAGGTAGAGAGACTGTATGTGTTTCTCTGGAGGTAGAGATATACGGTATGTGTTTCTCTGGAGGTAGAGAGGGACTGCGGAGATACGGTATGTGTTTCTCTGGAGGTAGAGAGGTACTAGGGAGATACGGTATGTGTTTCTCTGGAGGTAGAGAGGGACTGGGGAGATACGGTGTTTCTCTGGAGGTAGAGAGAGACTGGGGAGATACAGTGTTTCTCTGGAGGTAGAGAAAGACTGGGGAGAAACGGTGTTTCTCTGGAGGTAGAGAGGGACTGGGGAGATACGGTGTTTCTCTGGAGGTAGAGAGAGACTGGGGAGATACGGTGTTTCTCTGGAGGTAGAGAGGGACTGGGGAGATACGGTATGTGTTTCTCTGGAGGTAGAGACGGACTGGGGAGATACAGGGGAGATACAGGTGTGTAATGTTTACTGTTAATTTTTGTTGTTTTTCACTTTATATATTCACTTTGTATGTTGTCTACCTCACTTGCTTTGGCAATGTTAACACATGTTTCCCATGCCAATAAAGCCCTTGAATTGAATTGAATTGAATTGAGAGGAGCTAGAGAGAGGAGAGAGAGAGGATTCAGAGAGAGGGGATACAGAGAGAGGAGATAGAGAGAAGAGACAGAGAGAGAGGATACAGAGAGAGGAGACAGAGAGAGAGGATACAGAGAGAGGAGACAGAGAGACGGGATAGAGAGAGGAGACAGAGAGAGATGAGACAGAGAGAGAAGATACAGAGAGATGGATAGAGAGGATACAGAGAAAGAGAAGTGGACAAGAGAAGAGCAGAGAGATGGATAGAGAGGAGAAGGCATTTGCATAGACAAAGAGAGAGCCAGAGAGATTAAGAAATGAGTTGACTAATAAAAAGGAATACCTTGGAACCTGCTGATACTTGAGGACATTTCCAGACAAACACTTGAAATCAAGTTGAAATATCTACATTCATGTGTGGAAAATAGAAGTAGAACTAAATGGAAAACCAATCCAAAGTCTCCACATGTAGGCCTACACAGTGAAAGCTCCCATTCAGCTCTGCAAGGGCCGCGGCTTTTGTGGAGCGATGGGTAACGATGCTTCGTGGGTGTCAGTTGTTGATGTGTGTCAGTTGTTCTAGTCCAGTTAGGGGCGTGGAAGCTATACTGTTATAACCCACACTGTGATGAAGTGTCCTACTTCTTGAGGTGAAGTCGCCAAGCCCAGTGCCCTACCTCTCTCCACTGTAGCTGGAGGTGCTGTTAAAACCCACACTGTGATGAAGTGTCCTACTTCTTGAGGTGAAGTCGCCAAGCCCAGTGCCCTACCTCTCTCCGCTGTAGCTGGAGGTGCTGTTAAAACCCACACTGTGATGAAGTGTCCTACTTCTTGAGGTGAAGTCGCCAAGCCCAGTGCCCTACCTCTCTCCGCTGTAGCCGGCGGTACATTGGCACTGCCCGCTGACGTGGTCACACAGACCTCTGTTCCGGCAGGGGCACTCCTGGCTACAGTTGATGCCGTAGGTGCCAAACTGGCACGGCTGGGCACACACCGAGCCCTGAGGACCACACACACACACACACACACACACACACACACACACACACACACACACACACGCGCACATCAAGGAGTCGAGGTAGACAAGCCAAATGTCTTTCAACATGCAGCAGTTGGAAAATCATTATGAAAAACCATTATAACATTCCTGATAATATCATCAGAAAGGGTTTCTGGCAACACTACCACAGTAGACTGGTAGTCTGTGGTACATGTTGTGGTTTCTGAGAACACTACCACAGTAGTCTGTTAGTCTGTGGTACATGTTGTGGTTTCTGAGAACACTACCACAGTAGACTGTTAGTCTGTGGTACATGTTATGGTTTCTGAGAACACTACCACAGTAGACTGTTAGTCTGTGGTACATGTTGTGGTTTCTGAGAACACTACCACAGTAGACTGTTAGTCTGTGGTACATGTTGTGGTTTCTGAGAACACTACCACAGTAGACTGTTAGTCTGTGGTACATGTTGTGGTTTCTAAGAACACTACCACAGTAGACTGTTAGTCTGTGGTACATATTATGGTTTCTAAGAACACTACCACAGTAGACTGTTAGTCTGTGGTACATGTTATGGTTTCTAAGAACACTACCACAGTAGACTGTTAGTCTGTGGTACATCTGGTTTCTGAGACACTACCACAGTAGACTGTTAGTCTGTGGTACATGTTGTGGTTTCTGAGAACAGTACCACAGTAGACTGTTAGTCTGTGGTACATGTTGTGGTTTCTGAGAACACTACCACAGTAGACTGTTAGTTGGTGGTACATGTTATGGTTTCTAAGAACACTACCACAGTCGACTGTTAGTCTGTGGTACATGTTATGGTTTCTAAGAACACTACCACAGTAGACTGTTAGTCTGTGGTACATCTGGTTTCTGAGACACTACCACAGTAGACTGTTAGTCTATGGTACATGTTGTGGTTTCTGAGAACAGTACCACAGTAGACTGTTAGTCTGTGGTACATGTTGTGGTTTCTAAGAACACTACCACAGTAGACTGTTAGTCTGTGGTACATGTTATGGTTTCTGAGAAGACTACCACAGTAGACTGTTAGTCTGTGGTACATGTTGTGGTTTCTGAGACACTACCACAGTAGAATGTTAGTCTGTGGTACATGTTGTGGTTTCTGAGAACACTACCATAGTAGACTGTTAGTCTGTGGTACATGTTGTGGTTTCTGAGAACACTACCACAGTAGACTGTTAGTCTGTGGTACATGTTGTGGTTTCTGAGAGCACAACCACAGTAGACTGGTAGTCTGTGGTACATGTTGTGGTTTCTGAGACACTACCACAGTAGACTGTTAGTCTGTGGTACATGTTGTGGTTTCTGAGACACTACCACAGTAGACTGTTAGTCTGTGGTACATGTTGTGGTTTCTGGGAACACTACCACAGTAGACTGTTAGTCTGTGGTACATGTTGTGGTTTCTGGGAACACTACCACAGTAGACTGGTAGTCTGTGGTACATCTGGTTTCTGAGAACACTACCACAGTAGACTGGTAGTCTGTGGTACATGTTGTGGTTTCTGAGAACACTACCACAGTAGACTGTTAGTCTGTGGTACATGTTGTGGTTTCTGAGAACACTACCACAGTAGACTGGTAGTCTGTGGTACATGTTGTGGTTTCTGAGAACACTACCACAGTAGACTGTTAGTCTGTGGTACATGTTGTGGTTTCTGAGAACACTACCACAGTAGACTGGTAGTCTGTGGTACATGTTGTGGTTTCTGAGAACACTACCACAGTAGACTGTTAGTCTGTGGTACATGTTGTGGTTTCTGAGACACTACCACAGTAGACTGTTAGTCTGTGGTACATGTTGTGGTTTCTGGGAACACTACCACAGTAGACTGTTAGTCTGTGGTACATGTTGTGGTTTCTGGGAACACTACCACAGTAGACTGGTAGTCTGTGGTACATCTGGTTTCTGAGAACACTACCACAGTAGACTGGTAGTCTGTGGTACATGTTGTGGTTTCTGAGAACACTACCACAGTAGACTGTTAGTCTGTGGTACATGTTGTGGTTTCTGAGAACACTACCACAGTAGACTGGTAGTCTGTGGTACATGTTGTGGTTTCTGAGAACACTACCACAGTAGACTGTTAGTCTGTGGTACATGTTGTGGTTTCTGAGAACACTACCACAGTAGACTGGTAGTCTGTGGTACATGTTGTGGTTTCTGAGAACACTACCACAGTAGACTGTTAGTCTGTGGTACATGTTGTGGTTTCTGAGAACACTACCACAGTAGACTGTTAGTATGTGGTACATGTTGTGGTTTCTGGGAACACTACCACAGTAGACTGTTAGTCTGTGGTACATGTTGTGGTTTTTGGGAACACTACCACAGTAGACCGTTAGTCTGTGGTACATGTTGTGGTTTCTGAGAACACTACCACAGTAGACTGTTAGTCTGTGGTACATGTTGTGGTTTTTGAGAACACTACCACAGTAGACTGTTAGTCTGTGGTACATGTTGTGGTTTCTGAGAACACTACCACAGTAGACTGTTAGTCTGTGGTACATGTTGTGGTTTCTGAGAACACTACCACAGTAGTCTGGTAGTCTGTGGTACATGTTGTGGTTTCTGAGAACACTGTGGGCTGTGAATAAAGCTGTAGAAAGGAGAGTATGTAATGGTGTAATGATGTGTGGTGTCTGGTGTCTGGGTCGTACCATCCATCCAGCGGGGCAGGAGCACTCCCCCGTGACGTGATGGCACGTTCCACCGTTCTGACACGGGCAACGCAGCTCACACTGGGCGCCATGACTACCAGAGGGACACTGCTCACCACAGCTGAAGGGACACGAGAAGAGACCAGTGGAGACATCATGAGACCCACCTAAACTGTGTAATGTACTGAAGCACCCACATATAGCCTGGTATCTGGTCTGAACTGTGTAATGTACTGAATCACCCACATATAGCCTGGTATCTGGTCTGAACTGTGTAATGTACTGAAGAACCCACATATAGCCTGGTATCTGATCTGAACTGTGTAATGTACTGAAGCACCCACATATAGCCTGGTACCTGATCTGAACTGTGTAATGTACTGAATCACCCACATATAGCCTGGTATCTGATCTGAACTGTGTAATGTACTGAATCACCCACATATAGCCTGGTATCTGATCTGAACTGTGTAATGTAATGTACTGAAGCACCCACATATAGCCTGGTATCTGATCTGAACTGTGTAATGTACTGAAGCACCCACATATAGCCTGGTATCTGATCTGAACTGTGTAATGTAATGTACTGAAGCACCCACATATAGCCTGGTATCTGATCTGGACTGTGTAATGTAATGTACTGAAGCACCCACATATAGCCTGGTATCTGATCTGACCTGTGTAATGTACTGAAGCACCCACATATAGCCTGGTATCTGATCTGAACTGTGTAATGTACTGAAGCACCCACATATAGCCTGGTATCTGGTCTGAACTGTGTAATGTACTGAAGTACCCACATATAGCCTGGTATCTGATCTGAACTGTGTAATGTACTGAAGCACCCACATATAGCCTGGTGTCTGATCTAAACTGTGTAATGTACTGTACTGAAGCACCCACATATAGCCTGGTATCTGATCTGAACTGTGTAATGTACTGAAGCACCCACATATAGCCTGGTATCTGATCTGAACTGTGTAATGTACTGAAGCACCCACATATAGCCTGGTATCTGATCTGAACTGTGTAATGTACTGAAGCACCCACATATAGCCTGGTGTCTGATCTGAACTGTGTTATGTACTGAAGCACCCACATATAGCCTGGTATCTGATCTGAACTGTGTAATGTACTGAATCACCCACATATAGCCTGGTGTCTGATCTGTATGTGTCTTACCCAACTCCACTGTCTACCATTGTTATATACATGTATAGTTGTTACATATACACTATTGTCAAGTTTACTCCCCCTCCGGCCTCTAGGTCATCAGGCTGTTGATCATCCCACACACCTGTCACCATCGTCTCGCGCACCTGCGCCTCATGACACTCACCTGGACTCCATCACCTCCTTGATTATCTTCCCTATATCTGTCAGTCCCCTTGGTTCTTTCCTCAGGTGTTATTGACTCTGTTTTCATGTCAGTGCGTTGCCTGTGTTTCCTGTCCGTTGTTTCTTATTATATTAATTAAAACACTCACTCCCTGAACTTGATTCTCGACTCTAAGCGCAACATGTACTGTTGTTATATATGTATGTATATACAGTACCAGTCTGTTTGGACACACCTACTCATTCAAGGTTTTTTTCTTTATTGTTACTATTTTCTACATTGTAGAATAATAGTGAAGACATCAACACTATGAAATAACACATATGGAATCATGTAGTAACAGAAAAAAGTGTTAAACAAATCAAATTATATTCAAGATTCTTCAAAGTAGCCACCCTTTGCCTTGATGACAGCTTTGCAACAATCTTTGTATTCTCTCAACCAGCTCCATGAGGTAGTAACCTGGAATATATTTCAATTAACAGGTGTGCCTTGTTAAAAGTTCATTTGTGGAATTTCTTTCCTTCTTAATGTGTTTGAGCCAATCAGTTGTGTTGTGACAAGGTAGGGGTGGTATACAGAAGGTAGCCCTATTTGGTAAAAGACCAAGTCCATATTATGGCAAGAACAGCTCAAATAAGCAAAGAGAAATTACAGTCCATCATTACTTTAAGACATGAAAGTCAGTCAATGTGGAACATTTCTTTAACTTTGAGTTTCTTCAAATGCAGTCGCAAAAACCATCAAGCGCTATGATCAAACTCTCATGAGGACCGACACAGGAAAGGAAGACCCAGAGTTACCTCTGCTGCAGAGGATCAGTTCATTAGAGTTACCTGGCTCTCATGAGGACCGCCACAGGAAAGGAAGACCCAGAGTTACCTCTGCTGCAGAGGATAAGTTCAGTAGAGTTACCTGGCTCTCATGAGGACCGCCACAGGAAAGGAAGACCCAGAGTTACCTCTGCTGCAAAGGATAAGTTCAGTAGAGTTAACTGGCTCTCATGAGGACCGCCACAGGAAAGGAAGACCCAGAGTTACCTCTGCTGAAGAGGATCAGTTCATTTGAGTTAACTGCACCTCAGATTGCAGCCCAAATAAATGCTTCACAGAGTTCAAGTAACAGACACATCTCAACATCAACTGTTCAGAGGAGACTGTGTGAATCAGGCCTTTATGGTTGAAGTGCTGCAAAGAAACCACTACTAAAGGACACCAATAATAAGAAGAGACTTGCTTGGGCCAAGAAACACAAGCAATGAACATTAGACTGGTGGAAATCTGTCCTTTAGTCTGATGAGTCCAAATTTGAGATTTTTGGTTCCAACCGCTGTGCCTTTGTGACGCAGAGTACTGTAGGTAAACAGATGATCTCTGCATGTGTGGTTCCCACCGTGAAGCATGGAGGAGGAGGTGTGATGGTGTGGGGGTGCTTTTTTGTTGACACTGTCTGTGATTTATTTAGAATTCAAGGCACACTTAAACAGCATGGCTACCACAGTATTCTGCAGCGATACGCCATCCCATCTGGTTTGAGCTTAGTGGGGCTATAATTTGTTTTTCAACAGGACAATGACCCAAAACATACCTCCAGGCTGTGTAAGGGCTATTTGGCCAATGGGAGTGATGGAGTGCTGCATCAGATTACCTGGCCTCCACAATCACCCGACCTCAACCCGACTGAGATGGTTAGGGATGAGTTGGACCACAGAGTGAAGGAAAATCAGCCAACAAGTGCTCAGCATATGTGGGAACGCCTTCAAGACTGTTGGAAAAGCATTCCTCATGAAGCTGGTTGAGAGAATAGCCAAGAGTGTGCAAAGCTGTCATCAAGGCAAAGGGCGGCTACTTTGAAGAATTTAAAATATAAAAATATATTTTCATTTTTTTTACGCTTTTTTGGTTACTATATGATTCCATATGTGTTATTTCATAGTTTTGATGTCTTCGCTATTATTCTACAATGTAGAAAATAGTCAAAATGAAGAAAAGCCCTTGAATGAGTAGGTGTATCCAAACAGACTGGTACTGTATATATAGTTGTCACTTTGACTACCAATGTTAAACAGCATATACACTTTCAGATTCATTGTTCAACCTGGACCAGAGGAGAACAGTAGATAAGATAACCAGTTAACAGTGAGGGAAAAGTGCAGACACTCACAATGCCCCGGTAAACAGATGAGTCATCCCATCAACTTAAATCGATCTCCTATCTATTACCTGGAGCCCCTGATAACAAACCCCTACACAACAACCAGGAAACAGTAGGTGTCATGATGGTCATAGGGTCATAGACTGATGAGGTAGGTGACTGAAGACACTCACATAGCCCCGGTAAACAGATGAGACATCCCATCTACTTAAATCGATCTCCTATCTATTACCTGGAGCCCCTGATAACAAAGCCCTACACAACAACCAGGAAACAGTAGGTGTCATGAGGGTCATAGGGTCATAGACTGATGAGGTAGGTGACTGAAGACACTCACATAGCCCCGGTGTATCCCGGTGCACAGAGGCACTCTCCGGTCTCGTGATGGCAGGTGGCACCGTTGAGACACTGGCACTCTAGCTGGCATCCCTTCCCATAGAGCCCCGCCTCGCACAGCTCCTCACAGCGCCAGCCCTGGTACCCGTCCGTACACACACACGCCCCCGTGATGGGGTTACACTGGGCCCGGTTCTGACACTGGCACCGGTTAGTGCAGTGGGGGCCCCAGAAGTCAGCCTGACAACCTGGAGAGAGAGAGAGAGGTACACAAAACATTGAACATGACAACCTGGAGAGAGAGAGAGAGAGAGAGGTACACAAACATTAAACATGACAACCTGGAGAGAGAGCTACACAAAACATTAAACATGACAACCTGGAGAGAGAGAGGTACACAAAACATTAAACATGACAACCTGGAGAGAGAGGTACACAAAACATTAAACATGACAACCTGGAGAGAGAGAGGTACACAAAACATTAAACATGACAACCTGGAGAGAGAGGTACACAAAACATTAAACATGACAACCTGGAGAGAGAGAGAGAGAGAGAGAGGTACACAAAACATTAAACATGACAACCTGGAGAGAGAGAGAGAGAGAGAGGTACACAAAACATTAAACATGACAACCTGGAGAGAGAGAGAGAGAGAGAGGTACACAAACATTAAACATGACAACCTGGAGAGAGAGCTACACAAAACATTAAACATGACAACCTGGAGAGAGAGGTACACAAAACATTAAACATGACAACCTGGAGAGAGAGAGAGAGAGAGAGGTACACAAACATTAAACATGACAACCTGGAGAGAGAGAGTAGAGACAGACAGAGAGAGGGGGGAACACACATAATTAAACATGACAACCTGGAGAGAGAGAGTAGAGACAGACAGAGAGAGGGGGGAACACACATCATTAAACATGACAACCTGGAGAGAGAGAGTAGAGACAGACAGAGAGAGGGGGGAACACACATCATTAAACATGACAACCTGGAGAGAGAGAGTAGAGACAGACAGAGAGAGGGGGGAACACACATCATTAAACATGACAACCTGGAGAGAGAGAGTAGAGACAGACAGAGAGAGAGGGGAACACATGACAACCTGGAGAGTGAGGTACACAAATCATTAAACATGACATCTCTCCATCCATGCTGACTGGCCCGCTAAGCTTCTCTGTGATGTTTCTATGTTTCTAGATAGACTATTTTACTCTAATACTGAGACAGCACCCCGAAACAAACAGAGAGAACACACACACACACACTTCTGCTATGTTAAAGGCCGTGTTTAGTCAAATAGTCTGAATTTGGATTTCTCCTTCAAATTCCATCATACAGTAGCCTATTTGGACCAAGTCAGATTCAATTAGCATCATCTGAGTTTTGGCCAGAGAAACTATATCCACAAACATCAGGGAAATTGACTTTAAAGACAAGTGTAGTGTGATGTCAACACATTGGGGCCTGGTTTCTTCCTCAGTCGTTCTTAATCGATGCTGGAAGCAGCAGCGTTCAGTACAAACACAACCTGACTGTAGCGACCCCAAATGCAGACCTACATTACAAACACAACCTGACTGTAGCACAACCAGACCTACATTACAAACACAACCTGACTGTAGTACAACCAGACCTACATTACAAACACAACCTGACTGTAGTACAACCAGACCTACATTACAAACACAACCTGACTGTAGCACAACCAGACCTACATTACAAACACAACCTGACTGTAGTACAACCAGACCTACATTACAAACACAACCTGACTGTAGTACAACCAGACCTACATTACAAACACAACCTGACTGTAGTACAACCAGACCTACATTACAAACACAACCTGACTGTAGCACAACCAGACCTACATTACAAACACAACCTGACTGTAGTACAACCAGACCTACATTACAAACACAACCTGACTGTAGCACAACCAGACCTACATTACAAACACAACCTGACTGTAGCACAACCAGACCTACATTACAAACACAACCTGACTGTAGTACAACCAGACCTACATTACAAACACAACCTGACTGTAGCACAACCAGACCTACATTACAAACACAACCTGACTGTAGCACAACCAGACCTACATTACAAACACAACCTGACTGTAGTACAACCAGACCTACATTACAAACACAACCTGACTGTAGTACAACCAGACCTACATTACAAACACAACCTGACTGTAGTACAACCAGACCTACATTACAAACACAACCTGACTGTAGTACAACCAGACCTACATTACAAACATAACCTGACTGTAGTACAACCAGACCTACATTACAAACACAACCTGACTGTAGTACAACCAGACCTACATTACAAACACAACCTGACTGTAGTACAACCAGACCTACATTACAAACACAACCTGACTGTAGCACAACCAGACCTACATTACAAACACAACCTGACTGTAGCACAACCAGACCTACATTACAAACACAACCTGACTGTAGCACAACCAGACCTACATTACAAACACAACCTGACTGTAGCACAACCAGACCTACATTACAAACACAACCTGACTGTAGTACAACCAGACCTACATTACAAACACAACCTGACTGTAGTACAACCAGACCTACATTACAAACACAACCTGACTGTAGCACAACCAGACCTACATTACAAACACAACCTGACTGTAGCACAACCAGACCTACATTACAAACACAACCTGACTGTAGCACAACCAGACCTACATTACAAACACAACCTGACTGTAGTACAACCAGACCTACATTACAAACACAACCTGACTGTAGCACAACCAGACCTACATTACAAACACAACCTGACTGTAGCACAACCAGACCTACATTACAAACACAACCTGACTGTAGTACAACCAGACCTACATTACAAACACAACCTGACTGTAGCGACCCCAAACGCAGACCTACATTACAAACACAACCTGACTGTAGCACAACCAGACCCACATTACAAACACAACCTGACTGTAGTACAACCAGACCTACATTACAAACACAACCTGACTGTAGCACAACCAGACCTACATTACAAACACAACCTGACTGTAGCACAACCAGACCTACATTACAAACACAACCTGACTGTAGCACAACCAGACCTACATTACAAACACAACCTGACTGTAGTACAACCAGACCTACATTACAAACACAACCTGACTGTAGCGACCCCAAACGCAGACCTACATTACAAACACAACCTGACTGTAGCACAACCAGACCCACATTACAAACACAACCTGACTGTAGTACAACCAGACCTACATTACAAACACAACCTGACTGTAGTACAACCAGACCTACATTACAAACACAACCTGACTGTAGCACAACCAGACCTACATTACAAACACAACCTGACTGTAGCACAACCAGACCTACATTACAAACACAACCTGACTGTAGCACAACCAGACCTACATTACAAACACAACCTGACTGTAGCACAACCAGACCTACATTACAAACACAACCTGACTGTAGCACAACCAGACCTACATTACAAACACAACCTGACTGTAGCACAACCAGACCTACATTACAAACACAACCTGACTGTAGTACAACCAGACCTACATTACAAACACAACCTGACTGTAGCGACCCCAAACGCAGACCTACATTACAAACACAACCTGACTGTAGCACAACCAGACCCACATTACAAACACAACCTGACTGTAGTACAACCAGACCTACATTACAAACACAACCTGACTGTAGCACAACCAGACCTACATTACAAACACAACCTGACTGTAGCACAACCAGACCTACATTACAAACACAACCTGACTGTAGCACAACCAGACCTACATTACAAACACAACCTGACTGTAGTACAACCAGACCTACATTACAAACACAACCTGACTGTAGCACAACCAGACCTACATTACAAACACAACCTGACTGTAGTACAACCAGACCTACATTACAAACACAACCTGACTGTAGTACAACCAGACCTACAGTACAAACACAACCTGACTGTAGTACAACCAGACCTACATTACAAACACAACCTGACTGTAGCACAACCAGACCTACATTACAAACACAACCTGACTGTAGCACAACCAGACCTACATTACAAACACAACCTGACTGTAGTACAACCAGACCTACATTACAAACACAACCTGACTGTAGTACAACCAGACCTACATTACAAACACAACCTGACTGTAGCACAACCAGACCTACATTACAAACACAACCTGACTGTAGCACAACCAGACCTACATTACAAACACAACCTGACTGTAGCACAACCAGACCTACATTACAAACACAACCTGACTGTAGCACAACCAGACCTACATTACAAACACAACCTGACTGTAGTACAACCAGACCTACATTACAAACACAACCTGACTGTAGCACAACCAGACCTACATTACAAACACAACCTGACTGTAGCACAACCAGACCTACATTACAAACACAACCTGACTGTAGCACAACCAGACCTACATTACAAACACAACCTGACTGTAGTACAACCAGACCTACATTACAAACACAACCTGACTGTAGCGATCCCAAACGCAGACCTACATTACAAACACAACCTGACTGTAGCACAACCAGACCTACATTACAAACACAACCTGACTGTAGCACAACCAGACCTACATTACAAACACAACCTGACTGTAGCACAACCAGACCTACATTACAAACACAACCTGACTGTAGCACAACCAGACCTACATTACAAACACAACCTGACTGTAGCACAACCAGACCTACATTACAAACACAACCTGACTGTAGCACAACCAGACCTACATTACAAACACAACCTGACTGTAGCACAACCAGACCTACATTACAAACACAACCTGACTGTAGCACAACCAGACCTACAGTACAAACACAACCTGACTGTAGCACAACCAGACCTACATTACAAACACAACCTGACTGTAGCACAACCAGACCTACATTACAAACACAACCTGACTGTAGCACAACCAGACCTACATTACAAACACAACCTGACTGTAGTACAACCAGACCTACATTACAAACACAACCTGACTGTAGCACAACCAGACCTACATTACAAACACAACCTGACTGTAGCACAACCAGACCTACATTACAAACACAACCTGACTGTAGCACAACCAGACCTACATTACAAACACAACCTGACTGTAGCACAACCAGACCTACATTACAAACACAACCTGACTGTAGCACAACCAGACCTACATTACAAACACAACCTGACTGTAGCACAACCAGACCTACATTACAAACACAACCTGACTGTAGTACAACCAGACCTACATTACAAACACAACCTGACTGTAGTACAACCAGACCTACATTACAAACACAACCTGACTGTAGCACAACCAGACCTACATTACAAACACAACCTGACTGTAGTACAACCAGACCTACATTACAAACACAACCTGACTGTAGCACAACCAGACCTACATTACAAACACAACCTGACTGTAGCACAACCAGACCTACATTACAAACACAACCTGACTGTAGCACAACCAGACCTACATTACAAACACAACCTGACTGTAGCACAACCAGACCTACATTTGAGTCCTGCTGGCAAAGAAACCAACTGAGGAAACGGATACATGCTTCCCAAATTGCACCCTACTTCCTTTATAGTGCACTACTACCCATAGGGCTCTGGTCAAAAGTAGTGCACTACTACCCATAGGGCTCTGGTCTAAAGTAGTGCACTACTACCCATAGGGCTCTGGTCAAAAGTAGTGCACTACTACCCATAGGGCTCTGGTCTAAAGTAGTGCACTACTACCCATAGGGCTCTGGTCTAAAGTAGTGCACTACTACCCATAGGGCTCTGGTCAAAAGTAGTGCACTACTACCCATAGGGCTCTGGTCTAAAGTAGTGCACTACTACCCATAGGGCTCTGGTCTAATGTAGTGCACTACTACCCATAGGGCTCTGGTCAAAAGTAGTGCACTACTACCCATAGGGCTCTGGTCTAAAGTAGTGGACTACTCCCCATAGGGCTCTGGTCTAAAGTAGTGCACTACTACCCATAGGGCTCTGGTCTAAAGTAGTGCACTATAAAGGGAACAGGGTGCCATTGGGGATGCGACTCAACTGAAGATCAGAGGAGACCCTGGAAGCGGTTGTTGAACCAGACAGAGACAGTCTGAGAGACTTGTAAAGTTGTACAACTTTATTTCCCAGCAAGCGAGTGTCAAGGGGGAGTCTACTGCTCCTGTTAAATGTTTCATTGATATTGAGCAGAGTGGGGGACAGAGCAGTGACGAGACAGGACCATCAATTACCTTGTCTCGCTCTCTCTGTCTCTCTTTCTCTCTCTCTGTCTCTCTGTCTCTCTCTCTCTGTCTCTCTTTCTCTCTCTCTCTCTCTCTCTGTCTTTCTCTCCTTGTCTCTCACACACACACACACACACACACACACACACACACACATTGCGTCATGCTCTGCCAGTGACTGCCCATGCCTCTCTCTCTCTCTCTCGCTCTCTGTCTCTCTCTCTCTGTCTCTCTCTCTCTCTCTCTGTCTCTCTCTCTCTCTCTGTCTCTCTCTCTCTCTCTCTCTGTCTCTCTCTATCTCTCTCTCGCTCTCTGTCTCTCTCTGTCTCTTTCTCTCTGTCTCTTTCTCTCTGTCTCTCTCTCTCTCTCTGTCTCTCTCTCTGTCTCTGTCTCTCTCTCCTTCTATTTCTCATCTCTTACCTCCCACCTCTGTAAAAGTTTTTATCATCACACCACTTCTATTATTCACCAGAGAAGAAGTAGAGAGAATCAGCAAACTAATTACAGAGACCAGGACAGGCAGCAGACTAATTACAGAGACCAGGACAGGCAGCAGACTAATTACAGAGACCAGGACAGGCAGCAGACTAATTACAGAGACCAGGACAGGCAGCAGACTAATTACAGGGACCAGGACAGGCAGCAGACTAATTACAGAGACCAGGACAGGCAGCAGACTAATTACAGGGACCAGGACAGGCAGCAGACTAATTACAGAGACCAGGACAGGCAGCAGACTAATTACAGAGACCAGGACAGACAGCAGACTAATTACAGAGACCAGGACAGGCAGCAGACTAATTACAGAGACCAGGACAGGCAGCAGACTAATTACAGAGACCAGGACAGGCAGCAGACTAATTACAGAGACCAGGACAGGCAGCAGACTAATTACAGGGACCAGGACAGGCAGCAGACTAATTACAGAGACCAGGACAGGCAGCAGACTAATTACAGGGACCAGGACAGGCAGCAGACTAATTACAGAGACCAGGACAGGCAGCAGACTAATTACAGAGACCAGGACAGGCAGCAGACTAATTACAGAGACCAGGACAGGCAGCAGACTAATTACAGAGACCAGGACAGACAGCAGACTAATTACAGAGACCAGGACAGGCAGCAGACTAATTACAGAGACCAGGACAGGCAGCAGACTAATTACAGGGACCAGGACAGGCAGCAGACTAATTACAGGGACCAGGACAGGCAGCAGACTAATTACAGGGACCAGGACAGGCAGCAGACTAATTACAGAGACCAGGACAGACAGCAGACTAATTACAGAGACCAGGACAGGCAGCAGACTAATTACAGAGACCAGGACAGACTAATTACAGAGACCAGGACAGACAGCAGACTAATTACAGAGACCAGGACAGGCAGCAGACTAATTACAGAGACCAGGACAGGCAGCAGACTAATTACAGAGACCAGGACAGGCAGCAGACTAATTACAGGGACCAGGACAGGCAGCAGACTAATTACAGGGACCAGGACAGGCAGCAGACTAATTACAGAGACCAGGACAGGCAGCAGACTAATTACAGAGACCAGGACGGTACTTGAAAGGGGTGTGGTTGAAATAGAGACCGGGGGAAGGGGTGAATATACTACAGCTGTATTAGATGGTACTTGAAAGGGGTGTGGTTGAAATAGAGGCCGGGGGAGGGGGCGAGCCTGCTACAGCTGTATTAGATGGGACTTGAAAGGGGTGTGGTTGAAATAGAGAACGGGGAGGGGGCGAGCCTGCTACAGCTGTATTAGATAGGACTTGAAAGGGGTGTGGTTGAAATAGAGGCCGGGGGAGGGGGCGAGCCTGCTACAGCTGTATTAGATGGGACTTGAAAGGGGTGTGGTTGAAATAGAGGCCGGGGGAGGGGGTGAGCCTGCTACAGCTGTATTAGATAGGACTTGAAAGGGGTGTGGTTGAAATAGAGGCCGGGGGAGGGGGAGAGCCTGCTACAGCTGTATTAGATGGGACTTGAAAGGGGTGTGGTTGAAATAGAGGCCGGGGGAGGGGGTGAGCCTGCTACAGCTGTATTAGATGGGACTTGAAAGGGGTGTGGTTGAAATAGAGGCTGGGGGAGGGGGCGAGCCTGCTACAGCTGTATTAGATAGGACTTGAAAGGGGTGTGGTTGAAATAGAGAACGGGGAGGGGGCGAGCCTGCTACAGCTGTATTAGATAGGACTTGAAAAATGGCGAAAATCACCAACCAAAATACATGTTCTATCACATTGACCATTTTTTTTGGAAGCCCATTTGACTCTGAGTTCGGGCAGATAAAGTTCATACGACAAAACTTTTTCTAAAGATGCGTACTGTTCAGATTTTCCCCGAACTCACTTCCTTGTTTAAATCACTTTGCTGCTTGCGTTTTTGAAGACCCACAATGTAAAGGGGAGGATCTGAGGCGTTCTGAGGCTCTGTGAAACCAGACGTCTGGACAGAGAGAGAGAGACGGCTGGTGGGCGAGACTACTAAACCCCCCCTCCCCTCTCCCCCCTCTGCCCCATCTCTCCTTTTCTCCTTCACTCATTCCTCTTTTGTGTTACTTCTAACTAACTAAAACAAAAGCCCTTTTAGCTTTTGAAGGCACACTGTATGTGTCACAGCGGGTTTATTATAACGGGAACCGTACAATAACACACATTACCATTCCGTTACTCATTAGCAGCAACAATAGGCCATGAGGGCCCTATGACAGGTCTTATAAGAGACCACATACCTGGCTACACTACAGGTACTTCTGACGATGGTTGGCCAATCGTCTGCTATGACTAAAACCTCTTGAGAGAGAGAGAGAGAGAGAGAGAGAGAGAGAGAGAGAGAGAGAGAGAATGGTTCAGCATTAAAGGAGGAACAAGAAGAAAGAACAGCAGGGATGAGTATGGTCTGTAATTTACTTCATGTTTTTCTAAACTAGCTGTGAAGATTAAAGACTATCATGATGCTTCTAAACCATCCGTGAAGATTACAGACTATTATGATGCTTCTAAACCATCCGTGAAGATTACAGACTATCATGATGCTTCTAAACCATCCGTGAAGATTACAGACTATCATGATGCTTCTAAACCATCCGTGAAGATTACAGACTATCATGATGCTTCTAAACTAGCTGTGAAGCTTACAGACTATCATGATGCTTCTAAACTAGCTGTGAAGATTAAAGACTATCATGATGCTTCTAAACTAGCCGTGAAGATTACAGACTATTATGATGCTTCTAATTTAGCTGTGAAGATTACAGACTATCATGATGCTTCTAAATGAGCTGTGAAGATTACAGACTATCATGATGCTTCTAAATGAGCTGTGAAGATTAAAGACTATCATGATGCTTCTAAACTAGCTGTGAAGATTAAAGACTATCATGATGCTTCTAAACTAGCTGTGAAGATTACAGACTGTCATGATGCTTCTAAACTAGCTGTGAAGATTACAGACTGGCATGATGCTTCTAAACTAGCTGTGAAGATTACAGACTGTCATGATGCTTCTAAATTAGCCGTGAAAATTACAGACACTGGCATGATGCTTCTAAATTAGCCGTGAAGATTACAGACACTGTCATGATGCTTCTAAATTAGCCGTGAAAATTACAGACACTGGCATGATGCTTCTAAATTAGCCGTGAAGATTACAGACACTGTCATGATGCTTCTAAATTAGCCGTGAAGATTACAGACACTGTCATGATGCTTCTAAATTAGCCGTGAAGATTACAGACACTGTCATGATGCTTCTAAATTAGCCGTGAAGATTACAGACACTGTCATGATGCTTCTAAATTAGCCGTGAAGATTACAGACACTGTCATGATGCTTCTAAATTAGCCGTGAAGATTACAGACACTGTCATGATGCTTCTAAATTAGCCGTGAAGATTACAGACACTGTCATGATGCTTCTAAATTAACCGTGAAGATTACAGACACTGTCATGATGCTTCTAAATTAGCCGTGAAGATTACAGACACTGTCATGATGCCACAGTGACCCGGGCAGGTTATTCAGTACAGACAACCATCCCGTCCACTCAGATGTTGCAGATGCTGATGTTTACAGTAGTGGCATTCTCAAAAAACGTTTTGAGAACGACACAAATATACATTTTCACAAAGTCTGCTGCCTCAGTTTGTACAATGGAAATTTGCATATACTCCAGAATGTTATGAAGAGTGATCAGATGAATTAAGTCCATCTTTGCCATGCAAATGTACTGAATCCCCCCACCCAAAAAAACATTTCCACTGCATTTCAGCCCTGCCACAAAAGGACCAGCTGACATCATGTCAGTGATTCTCTCATTAACACAGGTGTGAGTGTTGACGAGGACAAGGCTGGAGATCACTCTGTCATGCTGATTGAGTTCGAATGACAGACTGGAAACTTCAAAAGGAGGATGTAACGCTCGTCGTATGAAGTAGAAGGAGACCAAGGTGCAGCGTGGTACGCGTTCATGATTTTTAATCAAACTGAACACTGAAACAAAACAACAAAGTAGAACAAAATGAAACAGTTCTGTCTGGTGCAGAGACACACAACAGAAAACAACTACCCACAAACACAGGTGGGAAAAGACTGCCTAAGTATCATTCCCAATCAGAGACAAAGATAGACAGTTGTCCCTGATTGAGAACCATACCCGGCCAAAACATAGAAACAGAAAACATAGAAATAAAGAAACTAGAATGCCCACCGTAGTCCCCACCCTGGCCCAACCAAAATAGAGAATAAAAGCCTCTCTATGGCCAGGGCGTAACAGAGGGTGGTGCTTGCTTTGCGCAAAAAGGGCTTCACAGGCAAAGATATTGCTGCCAGTAAGATTGCACCTAAATCAACCATTTATCGGATCATCAAGAACTTCAAGGAGAGTGGTTCAATTCTTGTGAAGAAGGCTTCAGGGCGCCCAAGGAAGTCCAGCAAGCGCCAGGACCGTCTCCTAAAGTTGTTTCAGCTGCGGGATCGGGGGACCACCAGTACAGAGCTTGCTCAGGAATGGCAGCAGGAAGGTGTGGTACATCTGCACGCACAGTGAGGCAAAGACTTTTGGAAGATGGCCTGGTGTCAGGAGGGGCAGCAAAGAAGCCACTTCTCTCCAGGAAAACCATCAGGGACAGACTGATATTCTGCAAAAGGTACAGGGATTGGACTGCTGAGGACTGGGGTAAAGTCATTTACTCTGATGAATCCCCTTTCCGATTGTTTGGGGCATCTGGAAAAAAGCTTGTCCGGAGAAGACAAGGTGAGCGCTACCATCAGTCCTGTGTCATGCCAACAGTAAAGCATCCTGAGACCATTCATATGTGGGGTTTCTTCTCAGC